>NC_091741.1:31505028-31727528 GCF_043380555.1 Nothobranchius furzeri | reverse complement strand
TAGGCACCAGGTGACAGACATGGGCTGTTACATGTTGAGCCTCATGAGGACCCAACACCTCCTCCCCCAATCTCCTCGATGTCCCATTGCCCAACAATAATCTAGAAACTGTTTCTGGTGTTTTGTTTAAAAGAATAAATCCCCTCAGATATGTTTCTACTCCACAAAAACATCACAAGCAGTGAAAGATTTAAGACCCTGATTAAATCATTTAAACCAAAGTTAGGCTCCTCTCTGGTCCCTATAGAGATATCAGGGGTGAGCAATCCTGGCCCTCCAGGGCCGCTATCCAGCAGGTTTTAGTTGTTTTACCTACTCCGACACACCTGATTACTGGACAAATGACCAGTTCAGCAACTCACCATTACCAACTAAAACCTAACTGCTTTACTCCGTTCTTTTTTATTACAGGAAAGTTTTCCTCTTTTATGCTGACATTTCAAACACTACCACAACTTCTTCAGAGCTAGACGCTAGCCTCTGCTGCCCGCACTCTTCTCACCAGTGACACAGTCCTATGTGTGATCCAGTGTGTAGATCCCATCTTCTCTGTTCGTGGTTGTTTGTCAACAACAAACAACAACAGAAAGAAAAGAACAACAAAACCAGAAACCCAGAAAGACAAGAACCAGAACCAGTGATAACCCTACCATACATCAGAGGCATAACAGAAAAAATAAGAGCAACAATGAAAAAACACAACATAAACACACCAACAAAACCATACACAACAGTTAGAAACAGACTAGTGCTCCCAAAAGACAAGACACCAGCTGGACTTAAATGTGGAGTCGTTTACGAAATCCCATACAAACTCTGCAATAAAACATACGTAGGAGAACCCGGACGCCAACTCAACACACGAACAACAGAACATAGAAAGGAGTGTGAGAAAGAAACAAGTCAAAGACACACAAGAGCAGCAAAAGAAGAAGCAGAAAGCACAATAAAGAAGTCAGCCGTAACAGATCACTGCACAAGAGAAAACCATGTAATGGACTGGGACAACACACGGATCATAACCACCGAACAACAGAAACACAAAAGATGGATAAAAGAAGCTATCGACATAAGGAGACGTGGATGTGGGACCATGAACAGGGACGATGGGGTCTACTCGTTGGATCATGCATGGGGCTGGTTCATCTGTGAGGAGGGAGCGGGCAGCACAGTTCAGTTGTTTAGATTAAATGGTTAATTGCCTGTATTTGATATAGCGCCTTCTAGAGTCCTGAAACCCCCCAAGGCGCTTTAGGGTTAGGGTTAGGGTTAACCCTAACCCTAAAGCGCCTTGGGTTAGGGTTAACCCTAACCCAAGGCGCTTTAAAACACAATCAGTCATTCACCCATTCACACGCTGATGGTGATGAGCTTTCATGTAGCCACAGTTGCCCTGGGGCACACCGACCATTTATAACCCACCATCATCAGCAGGCAAGGGGGGTTAAGTGTCTTGCTCAAGGACACAATGACAGCGACAGACCGAGCGGGGCTCAAACTTGCAACTTGCAATTTGTATATAAACCAAACATGGGTGTGAAGGACACGCTCATCTACCTGCAGCACCGGGCTCTGACTCACCTCAACATGCAAAAGAGCACTGTGAGAATCATGTTCTTCCACTTTTCAAGTGTCTTCAACGCCATCCAGCCGTGTCTACTGCAGCAGAAGAAGAGGGACGAACATCTGACTGCATGGACTGTCATCTACCTCACCAACAGGCCACAGTACGTGACGCTGCTCAACTGTACGTCTGAGGTGGTTGTGTGCAGTAATGGAGCTCCACAGGGTACGGTGCTCTCACCCTTTCTTTTCACCTTCTACACCTCGGACTTCACCTACAGCACCAGCAGCTGTCACCTCCAGAAGTTCTCTGACGATTCAGCCACTGTCAGCTGTGTGTCTGAGGGGAATGACCAGGAGTACAGGTCAGTCATCCTGGACTTTGTGGACTGGTGTGAGTGTAACCAACTTCACTTGAACACCAGTAAGACAAAGGAAATGGTGACTGACTTCCAGTGCAAAACACCATCAATATCCAATAAACATCCATCATCATCATCATCAACCTTTATTTATAAAGCACATTTAAATAGCGACAATGCCAACCAAGTGCTGCACACGACGATACGTCACCAAACTAGATACAGCAACATAAAACAGAAAAAACAAATAAAAACTATAATAATAAACAGGAAAGCACAAGGGTTAAACAGTCTCAGCCGGGAAGGCCAGGGAATAAAAATAAGTCTTCAAACATACTTTAAAAGTGGGAAGGGAGGGGGCAAGTAGGGCCAACAGGGGGAGCTGGTTCCAAAGTTTAGGCGCACAAACTGAAAAAGCCCGTTCACCACGGGTCATGTAGCGGGCAGGAGGGACAAGCAGAAGGTGCTGGTCAGAGGACCTCAGGGTTCGCGCCGGAACAGAGGGACTCAAAAGATGAGCCAAGTAAGAGGGGGCCATTTCATGAATAGATTTGTAAACCAACAGGAGAATTTTGAACTTAATACGAAACCGAACTGGAAGCCAGTGTAAATTTTCCAAAACAGGGGTGATATGCTGCCGTCGGTCTATGCCTGTAAGAAACCTTGCGGCAGCATTCTGAACCAGTTGGATTCATACCACTGAAGAGGAGGGAATACCATATAAGAGAGAGTTGGCATACTCCAGACATGACGTTACAAAAGCATGAACAACGACTGAAGATCGTTTTTGTTCAGGACAGATTTTAGTTTGGCGAGCCGGCGAAGATGAAAGAAACACGACGTGACTACCTGATTCATCAGAGCATCCATTTTAAAAAAAGCGTCCAGAGTGACTCCCAAGTTTGTAATTGTTGGCTTCACCAAAACTTACAATGACGGGGACAGAGATGGCTTCACAGCAGAGGGGGAGCAGGGGGCAAAGAGAATAGCCTCCAGTTTGGAGCTGTTAAGATGGAGAAACCAAATCCAGGGAGCAGACATTAAGGTAGTGGATACCTTTAAGTACCTGGGTGTTCACCTCAACAGCAAACTGAACTGGTCCAATAACACAGGTGTTCTGTATAAGAAGGACCAAGGCCGCCTCCACCTCCTGAGGAGGCTGAGGTCCTTCAGAGTTAATTCAGCTGCTAAACTCCTATCACTCTGTGGTTGACTCTGTTATGCACTCTGATGGTCTGTTGGGGTGCAGGAAGCTCTGACCAACACAGGAAGAGACTGAACAAGCTAGTTCACACAGCTAGCTCGGTTCTGAGCTGCCCACTGGATTCAGTGGAGGAGACGTGTGAAAGGAGGATGCTGGGGAAGATGGCCTCCATCTTAAAAAGCCCCTCCCACCCACTGCATCCCACTGTGGAGACCATGGACAGCTCCTCCAGAGGCAGACTGACATTCCAGATGTAAAACAGAACGCTACCGTAGGTCCTTCATCCCCTCTGCAGTAAAGCCTGGTTTATGCTTCTCCGTCAGCTCCGCAAGGGACAGACACGCACGGACTGACGGAAGCGTTTTGCTCTCATACTTCTCCGTCTCCTGGAGAGTGTTGCAAAGCAATTCCCCGGCAGGACAACAGAGGGCGTAGCGTTGTTCTGTGGTATCTGTCGTGTATCGTAGGGCTGTCACGGTAACCGCAAAAATGAAATATCGCAATATGAAGAAGCCCACCGCGCTGCATCATGGGCCACCGCGATTACTGAACTTGATTCAACTCAATGATGCATGTTGAGAAGGATGGCTACACTGGTATCAAAACGAAACGTTACTTCGCTCCTTTGGGAGCACTTTGGTTTTCAGTACGTCAGCTGCTGCGCAGCCAGAGTCCTTGGCCGAGACAGAGCTGCCACCAGCGGCCAAACAATAATAATAAACGCTCGGAGACCTGCTGAAGTCCCGGACAAGCACTGCTTCTGCAACCGTCCCGAAGAGAGTTGGAGCCGAGCTGGAGCTCACTCGCTACCTGCAGGAGGAATGCATCCACCCTAAAGAAACCCCCCTGACACGGTGGAGCAACAACCGGGAGAGATTCCCTTTGCTCGCCAGAGTCGCACGCAAGTAAGTGTGCGTTAGTGCAACGAGCGCACCATCCGAGAGGGTTTTCAGTGTTGCTGGAAATGTTGCCACCCCTCTCAGATCCTCTCTCAAACCGTATATGGTTAACATGCTGGTTTTCCTTGTGGGTAACAAGTAGAGCTGAAAAAACTAATCGATTTAATCGATTATAATCGATTATTAAAATAGTTAACAACTTTTTTAGTCATCGATTAGTTGTTTAATAATCATATTTTACCACATAAAGTCTATTTTTACCACAATCTGACATCGGTTACAAGCTGTTAAATTTGCCGCCAGTGTGTGGCAGTAATGAGCCACTGATCTACCAGTGGAGCCGTAGAAGAAGAAATGAGCCAATGAGTGCCCTCGGTTTTCATGACGTATCACGTTACTGACGCTCATCTTGCTGTGAGAGATGGCGGAACAAGAGGAAATACGGAAGAAAAATAGAAGCGACAAAACTGAAGAGAAACCCCGGACAAAAACCTCACGAGTATGAGAGCACTTCACTCTAGATGCCTTGAAAAGGCAAAATATGCAAAAACCATCTAGCATGGCACGGAAGCACGACGTCCCTAAGTGAACATTTGAGACGAAAGCATGTGGGGGCTGATGCAGCAGAGGAAGAGCACCGCGGTCAAGTGAGCCGTCATTTGGAAGAGCCAGCCCGGTAAGTAACAGAAAATAAACAAGCTGGACTTAGTGTTTTAGCTGAGTTCGTTATAGTGGATGTTAAACATGTTTTTTTGCCGCGTCAGTCTACGGTGTTCTACTTCTGATTGACTAGATGCAATCGTGAATCTCCTCCGTGTTGTGTATCATGCGCTTGCCAAATTCAGCACGTCTGTTTATAAGAATGTTCTCGTTAAGAGAAAAACGGCACAAACCCATAACTATGTTCCTCATTCAAAAAAGGACAACTCCACGGAGAAAAATATACAGACGAGCTGTGTCCAGGTGAATATAACGCGGCATAGTTGTACGCTTTCAATTTTTAAATACAGGAGAAATTCAGAAAAAGTCTTTTTTTTTTTTACTATTAAAAGGCTGTTTTACTGTCTAACGCTGTAAAACGCCTCACAACACATTTTTATCATGTTTCTTAAACAGTATTACACAAAATAATCATTTTTCACATTTTTCTAGCTAATTTAAACACTCCCGACTCAAAGTAAAAACCTCATGAGCTTCTTACTTAGAGCTTTTTAATAGTAAAAAAATTAGACTTTTTTTCTGAATATCTCCTGTTGCGGGCTATTTTGTAGAACGTAACCCTCAAAATAAATGATCACTGTATATTGTTAATTAATTCAAATAATATAATATTGATTTAGTGTTGTAGTGTGTGTGCTGCTTATATGTGTACTTATGTCAGTCTATTTGTGTTTCTTATGCAGAAAAAAACAAGCAACGATGGACAACTACATGGGGAACAAGACACTCACCCCCCAGCAATTCATACCACTTACAAACTCTATTCTAAACATGCTGGTAAAAGACATGAGGCCACTATCCATGGTGGAAGGAGCAGGCTTCCAGCTAATGCTAAAAAATTATTCTGGACTGATATTTTGCACTGTTTAGCTCATTTTATACTGCTGACTGTGTTCATGTGCAATAAAATAGATTGCAGTCAACTGCACAATTCTCTTATGTTTTTTTTTCTTAACTGAAATGCATCCATCACTTGTATAGGTTAAATAGCTAAACAATAACAAACCGATTAATCGAAAAAATAATCGACAGATTAATCGATTATTAAAATAATCGTTAGTTGCAGCCCTAGTAACAAGGACGTGACCGAGCTATAATCACCATCATTCGTGTGTGTGAAAGTGAAATGATAGTGCGCCCCCCCCCCCACACACACACACACACCGGCGCGCGCGCGCGCGGTACATGAAGCCTGTAGAGACGCTGGAGGGAGCTGCTACAGGAGCCTGTAGACGCTGGACAGAGTTGCTACAGGAGCCTGTAGACGCTGGACGGAGCTGCTACAGGAGCCTGTAGACGCTGGACGGAGCTGCTACAGGAGCCTGTAGACGCTGGACAGAGCTGCTACAGGAGCCTGTAGACGCTGGACGGAGCTGCTACAGGAGCCTGTAGACGCTGGAAAGAGCTGCTACAGGAGCCTGTAGACGCTGGACGGAGCTGCTACAGGAGCCTGTAGACGCTGGACAGAGTTGCTACAGGAGCCTGTAGAGACGCTGGACAGAGTTGCTACAGGAGCCTGTAGACGCTGGACGGAGCTGCTACAGGAGCCTGTAGACGCTGGACGGAGCTGCTACAGGAGCCTGTAGATGCTGGACAGAGCTGCTACAGGAGCCTGTAGACGCTGGACGGAGCTGCTACAGGAGCCTGTAGACGCTGGACGGAGCTGCTACAGGAGCCTGTAGACGCTGGACAGAGTTGCTACAGGAGCCTGTAGAGACGCTGGACAGAGTTGCTACAGGAGCCTGTAGACGCTGGACAGAGTTGCTACAGGAGCCTGTAGAGACGCTGGACAGAGTTGCTACAGGAGCCTGTAGACGCTGGACGGAGCTGCTACAGGAGCCTGTAGACGCTGGACGGAGCTGCTACAGGAGCCTGTAGACGCTGGACAGAGCTGCTACAGGAGCCTGTAGACGCTGGACGGAGCTGCTACAGGAGCCTGTAGACGCTGGACAGAGCTGCTACAGGAGCCTGTAGACGCTGGACGGAGCTGCTACAGGAGCCTGTAGACGCTGGACGGAGCGTTGCATGCCCCCTCCCTCCCACAAACATGTCTGCAGAACTTTCCCCCCGGGACAACTGATGTAAAGTTTTCATCCTACAACAAAAACACGGCGCGGCTGCAACTCTGGGTGGTGTGAGGTGTTTTTAAGGCTCGCTGCAGAAATAAAAACAGGCAAACACAACTCGTGTCTGTATGAGCGTGACCCGCATGGCTGCACCAATAACCTGTGAAATAATTGAAGACATCATAATAGATCAGCTGGCACCTGCTTCTGCTCGCTATAGGAGCCGCTTCAGATATTAAATAAATAAATATAGTAATAATATACTGATAACTAATGGAACCGAGCTCTTCAGTACACTGAACCGAACCGAATATGAAATAGTGTACCATTACACCCCTACTACATACGTCAAAAGATGGTGGTTCGGGAGACGCTGAAGTCCTTGGACGCGATGCTAAACCTGGTTTTACAAACAGACCAGAGAACTAGATCCCCCCAGTGTCCACCTTCCAGTCCTGCTTCCTCAAACCTGGATCCACAGTCCTCACCCAGGAAGGGACCGATGCAATTAGGACACCGGTCACCAAAAAAGCAGGAAGGCAGATGTACCTCCTGCAGCTCATCACCATGCTCAATGCCCCCTGAGGTCAGGCTCACTTTCCAAAAAGTAAAACTGCATTTAAGTTGCAGCCAAAGGTCTGAAAATAGCTAAAAATAATAACCTGCATCTACAATGAATTAAAACATTTCTCTAAACTAGCAGAAGTGTTCCACCTCCAGCACAGGAGAGCAGTTCTTTGTTTCAACACATGAATTTGTTCACAGGCAGCTCTGTGAAACTTCAAAAAGAGCCTTCATGGCGTTTACAGAGCCCGTGTAGAAGAAGCAGGTGTCTCCATGGTAACAAATGCTGCCTGTAGACAGCTTTCAAGTCGAGTAGCTGCAGGTTTTGTTTCGACTTCTCCACAACAGAAGCCGTTTGCTCCAGAAAGGGAACAAACCTGCTGTGAAAATACTCCAGAAGCAGACACATCTACTGATTCACAAACATCTGAAGACAGAATCCAGACGCATCACAAGAGCCGCTGCTGCCGCCGTGATCCGACAGAGTAGCAGCTGCAGGAGAACCGTAGAGCTAGTTCCAGTGCTAATTCTGTTACAGCACCTGACTCAGAACCAATTCTTGTGTTTTTGCAGCTGAAGAACCAGTGTTCTGGTTGTAAACGAATGACTAAAGGGCGCCCAAATGCACTGCTGATAACCTGTACGGGTGCTGTACACGTGTGTAATCATTAGAGCGGCAGTTTAGTGCATCTTACACTAAATGTAGCCCTGACACTATCTCCACCTGGCTCAACCACTCACCTGCTGATAGACACGTTTGCACTCTGAGCCGCTCGCGTCTTTAAGAGAAACGTCCTGCTCCCGTTTTGTCTAATGAAGGAACAGGAGATCTTCAGTTTCTGTGTCTGCTCTTCTCCTGAGCGGTGAGTCTGCTGCTTGTGCGCACTTGTTAACGACTCTGTTTTC
This sequence comes from Nothobranchius furzeri, assembly GCF_043380555.1. NCBI lineage: Eukaryota > Metazoa > Chordata > Actinopteri > Cyprinodontiformes > Nothobranchiidae > Nothobranchius > Nothobranchius furzeri. The sequence continues at coordinate 31,719,244 of NC_091741.1, read as the reverse complement.
CAACTGACAAACTCCGCGAGAATGATTAAAAATGTGTTTTAGCTGCTGATCATCACCTGTGGCCATGGTGGCGCAGTTGCAGCTGTAGAGGGTTGAAACGGTCTTAACAGGATTACTTATGGTGGTGTTCCCGCCCAACACACTAAATACCTTCTTAATATTTAACTCTTAACTCATTGAACTGACTAGATTACGCAGCATCCTGTCACTCGCTCCCTCACCCCGTCTCTTGGTGCACGACATTAACAATCAGCTGCTGCATGAGTGTAAAACAATCTTAATGAAGACAACAGCCGTCTCTCTCTGATCTGTATAAAACACGATCAGTGAGTCCACGTCCACACACAAGGATCCTCTCCTCCGTCTCATGATCTGCAGCCGCTGGGATGTTTGTGACTAGTCTGGTTAGGTCGCTACACACACACACACACACACACACACACACACACACACACACACACACACTCCTCAGCAAGTGAACCTGCTGAAAATGAAAGTTCCAGTAATTTTGGACATTAACATGGGGTGCAGGCCTCTGTGGCTGCATGTTTTCTATGTGTCCCTGCTCAGACACACCTGATTCTATATGGAGTTAGGTTTCTTGTAGCAAAACTTTTGTTACCTGCTAACAAGTTTCTGCTCCTCTGAGAAAAGCCAACGACAGACATGTTCGCCACACGTCCAGCCTCGACTTTGTCTGAGAGACTCCAGGAGTGCATGCGGGGGGGGGGGCAATCATTGCCTCAGTGCCGCTTGCTCAGTCCTCCCGGCGACGCCTTTTTTCCAGGTGGCTGAAATCTGTCCACACCCATGCTTCCACTCCCACTCTAACCTGGCACCAGCTCCTTGTCGGGCCAGAGGTGCTGCTCGCTCAGCAATTCACAATTGTGTGAATGGATGAAAGACTGATTGTGTTGTGAAGCACCGTGGGGGTTGGAGAACCCTAAGAAGGCGCTATACAAATACAGACCATTTATTTTGTAAACACACAGCACTGTGCAAAAGTTTTAGGCAGGTGTGAGAAAAAGCTGCACACACAATCCTTTAAAACTGAAGTGACCCGTCACAGCGCCGCGCGGTGCATCACGTGAGCCTCAAACTAGAGGCTGGCAACTCTTTGGGATCCCAGTGGGTCATGTGATTCCTGCAGGATTCCTGTGAAGTGAGTCTACTTATGTATAATCACGTTACTGGGACAAAACAGGGAAAATAATCAAGAGGGGAAACGAAAATACATTTAGATTTGTTTTCAATATGAAACGCTTTTACTTTTAGTTATTGCATCGTTTTAATTTACATTAAGTTCTGTCAGACCCTTCTGACTACAGTCCAATCCAGACTGATTTATACAATAACAACAGCATGACAGCTGAGAGAAGTGCTTGGCATACAATAAAAGGAAACAAGATAAAGGAGTCGAATCAAAAGGTAGAAGAATAACTGTCATGGTTCTGCTCCTTCTCTCTGCTGCCTCTTCTTCCTCCTAAGTGTTTTGCAGGTGGGCGGGACCTGCTGGGGGTGTAGGAACTAAGAAGATCACCAATGTAAGATGGTGCTTATCCATGTAAGGCCCTATAGACCAGAACCCTGCAGGTGACTGGCAGCCAGTGAAGCTGGAGGAGAAGCGGGGTGATGTGGGTGTGTTTGGAGGACTTGGTCAGAAGCCGAGCACAGGCGTTCTGAACCACCTGTAGACGGTTCAGGGAGGTTCTGCTCAGACACGTGAAAAGAGAGTTGCAGTAGTCTAAGCGTGAGGAGATGAAGGTGTGGAGAACTGTCTCAAGTTCAGAGCGGGACAGAATGGGACTCAGCTTAGCAACGTTCCTGAGATGGAAGAAGGAAGAGCGAACAAGAGAACTGACATGAGAATCCAGGGTGAGAGCTGGGTCAAAGGTCACACCAAGATTCCTGACAGAAGGTTTGGTGTGGGAAGCAAGCTGACCAAGAGAGTCTCTGACTTTGGGAACCAGCTTGTCTGGGGCACAGATGAGGATCTCAGTCTTATCTTCATTCAGCTGAAGAAAGCTCCCACCATCCAGGTTTTGATAGAGTCTAAGCAGGTGTGGAACAGCTGCAGCTTAGACATCTCATGGGGCTTAAAGGAGATGTACAGTTGGATGTCATCTGCATAAAGATGGTAGGAGATTCCTTTGAAGGAGCTCGGGATATGCTGAAGAGGAAGCAGATAGAGGAGGAAGAGCAGAGTCCCCAGTACAGAACCTTGTGGGACACCATGGGTAAGAGAGGTGGTGGAGGACCTAAACTTGGAGACGGCCACAGAAAAGGAGCGCTCAGAGAGATAAGAGGAGAACCACTCCAGAGCAGATCCTGATAGGCCTACCCAGTCTCTCAGCCTCTCCAGTAGCAGGTGATGGTCAACAGTGTCAAAGGCTGCAGTCAGGTCCAGCAGGACCAGAACCAGAACCATGCATCACTGTGAGTCAGAAGGTCATTAGAGACCCTAAGAAGAGCTGTTTCAGTAGAATGAGCTCTACGAAAACCTGACTGGAAGCTATCATAGATGTTATGTTCATCAAGAGCAGCTGTGAGTTGTTTAGCCACAACCTTTTCCAAGATCTTGGAGATGAAGGGAAGTTTAGAGATGGGTCTGAAGCTGCTATGGAGAGAGGGGTCGAGACTCGGTTTTGTAAGAAGCGGGTGGGTTACAGCGTTCTTAAAGTAAGCAGGGACCTGACCAGAGACCAGAGAAGCATTAATTATAGAGAGCACGCTGGGACCGATGGACTGAAAAGCACTTTTAAACAAAGATGAGGGTAAGATGTGGAGGGGGCATGCAGAGGTCTTCATAGAGTTAACTAGTTTGGTTAACTCAGGCAAAGAAACAGGAGCAAAGCTATCTAGGATGATGGGCCTGGTTGGAGTCGGGAGAGGCGGCGATAAGGCTGAAGGAGAGATGCTAGATCTAACCGTATTGACTTTGTCCACAAAGAAAGACAGAAAGTTCTCACAGTCTGCAACAGAGTGGATGGAGGCTGTAGGAGAGGCAGGAGAGACGATACTGCTGATGGTGTTAAACAGCACCTTGGGGTTCCCTTTGCTCTGGGACACCAGGTTGGAGAAATAGGAAACCCTGGCGTCTCTGACTGCAGAGTTAAAGGATGTCAGAAGATCCTTTAGGTGCAGCAGAAAATCATTTCTGAAAGGGGAAAACTCCAGAAAGCAGCTTTAAATATCAAACTTCGACTGCCAAATTAAAGCCAACTTTGGAAAGTATAATCTGTTTTCAAGTCAGTAACTGAATTCACTTGATAGCAAATTATACTTAATGTCAAAGACATTAAGTTGGATCCAGCTTGTGCTTCTGTTGTAATACCGTCGGGACATCACCAAGTTTGGGAAGTTGGGAAATTTCTGTATTGCCACGTATCACTGTTGTGTACGCACGTGCACGTCGTGTGCTTGTAGCAACAGTGTATAAATGAAGTACTGCGCTCCTGGTCTTGGGTCCGAGGGCTGTCTGTATGTTGTTGCTGATTGTTTCATTAAAAGATCCACGCTGTCTGATGGAAGAAGCCTGTCTCCGACTGGTTTTAAACCACTTCACCCTCTACACATGGAGCGGCCAGCGGTCTCCAGACTTAAACCCCGTGGAGCTGGTTTGGGATGAACTGGACAGAAGAGTGAAAGCAAAGCAACCTACCAGTGCCACACGTTTGTGGGAACTTCTGCAGCAGATATGGAAGAACTTTCTGAAGAACATTTGATTTCTAATGGAGAAAGAACGCCACGAGTGTGTTCAGCCGTTAGATCTGCCAAAGGCGGCTAGTCAAAAGCTTAGAAGACATTTTGTTCTATAAATGAATTCCATCATTTCTTTTTTAGCTCCAATTGCTTATTTTTACCATGCTTTCATTTCAGAGTGCAATGTGTCATTAAACTGCATCATTTCTAATAAAAACTGGAAAAATGGGGGCGTTCTAAAACTTTTGGTCCTAGGCTCAGAATACATCACACCTTTCTGAGTCACTTAGACTCTGGTTAAACACACCAGGTCAGGGTTCATCAGAGTTCATTCATTGTCTCATTTTATGTCACTGTGTCACCACTAGGGCTGCAACAAACGATTATTTGGATAATCGATTAATCGGATGGGGTCTCGACACGATTAATCGATTAATCGGATTACATAGGGACATTTTTAAAAACTGCTAGGGAGACGTTATTTCTCTCCTTCCTTCACTTTATTAAACACAACATTATTAGAAAACAGTTCACTAGCAGAAAAACAACACGCCATCACCTAAATTGTCTTATAAGGTGTATAGACAGAGACCCTAAGCTACACCTATCTGTGACCTAAAATGCCAGATTTAAATTAAAATACAGTGCAGAGTTTTTACCTGACAACGGCACAACACTGCCAGTTTTAGGCAGAATATTTAAATTTTCACTAAGACGCACTGAAGTGACAAATTATTGACGACACGTGTCTGCAGCACGATTAGACACTCGTTTATTTAGTTTATCAGCAAAAAAAAAGTTCAGATTTCAGATTTCAGATTTATTGGCCAATTAAAATTACATTTACAAGGAATTTGTCTTCGGTAGATGTTCACTCTCTAAAACATACAACAACCATAATAAATGAGAATAAAAATACCTAAAAACACATAAGAACATGTATACCCACACACATGTTCATTTACACACACACCTATATACATATATACATACCCACACACACACGCACGCACGCGCACACACACACACACACACACACACACACACACATATCCATAAGCATACTGATTAAGTATTAAAAACTATAGTAAAAGGATGGTAAAAGAATCTACAGATTCAGGAGAGAAATGGCTGAAGGAAAGAAAATGTTTATTTGGGGGTGACTTGCTCTTTAAGGGGAATTCTCATCTGTTTTGTTTGATCTCATCTGTAGACATTTATTATAATTGGGGATGTCAAACAACTAATTTTAAATGTAATTAAACATAGGCTGTGAATTAATCAAAATTGATCACTAGTTCCAAAAATGACTGAAAAAATACCAAATAAAACAAAAGTAAATGAATGCCATCCTCCATGTGATGATGCCCTGGGCAACTGCCATAAAGTCACATCAAGAGATGCTGCTGATCATTCCAATGATCCCAAATAGACTCACATTAGGCCACATGAAAGCAACTGAACCCAAAAATATATTAACCAGTATATAACTGCACTCTCACACAACACGCCTGCAGCAACAGTTAGGACTCCTCCCTCCCTTTTAAAAGCGTTTTCGCTTCTGAGGACATTGTGGTTGTAAAACCACATGCTAGTAGTCTGGCCCCGGTGTGATCAACCAGTTTCTGCGGGAATGTGACGGCGGAACCGGTTCGCAGCAGCGCGAGCCCCCCCCCCCCCCCCCCTGATATAATAGTGTCGCGCTTACGATTTTATAGACTTTTTTTACGAGCTTAGGGCATGTCTAGCCTGTGTAATAATCCGGGGCTTGGGTGAATCACTTTTGAAAAGTTTTTAACTTACCCGGACACCGAGCTCTCTCCTTCCTCGCTGATGATTTCGACATGCTTGCGTTTAAGATGCTGCATCATCGCTGTAGTACTCCCGTGCCATGCTAAGTCTGACCTACAAACGTTGCAGGTAACGAATGTCGTCGCCTGATTTAACTGAAAATGCTCCCAAACTTTAGAAGTTTTTACTTTTTTGGGTCTCGCTGCTTCTGCCATGTTCCTCTTTCCAAACACCTGCCGGCTAGTCCCTCGCGCTGATCTGACTTGCTTCCGGTCTGTGCGTAACGGCGGCCGGGGGGGGGCTTTTGGAAGAGTTGCACAACACAACGAATCGATGACGCAATTCGTTGCCAACGCTTTTAGTAATTGATTTTCATCGAATTTATCGATTTGTTGTTGCAGCCCTAGTCACCACTCATAATCATTTGTCTTCATCATTAATCAAGTAAGCACTTTGGGGTTTCCAGGACTCTAGGAGGTGCTATAACAAATACAGGCCGTTTATAATCATTATTAAATTAGTAATAAATAGATTTTTATAAACTATATTTTTGACTCTGAGTCAGATTATTATAAAATGTTGTTTTACTGGATTAACCAAAGTACTCAGTTTCATCATCACTCATATTAAAGGATCTATAATCACACACCTGGTTGAAGCTAATAAGTAATTAACAGGCCTGAGCAGAGTTAAGGAGGGGATTAAACTACTCCATCCAGGTGTGCTAGAGAAAGAAATACAGAAAACAAGCAGGATGGTATCCCCGAAGCACTGAAGTTGGTGACACCTAGTCTACAATCATTTAGTACAGGTTTGAAGGGTGTGTGTTGTAGTTAGTGGTGGCCTCGTGGAGGGGGCTACCAGCTAGCACACTGCTGCTAACCACTTAATCATTCTCCCTCTCCTGATAATAACTTTTTACTCTCTTTGACGTTGGATGTGCTACTACTAGTTTACCCGTTTAATTATAGATCCACTAGGATAAATAAACTGGTAACACTTTAGTTTAGGGAACACAAATTAACCATGAATTAGCTGCCAGTCATATGCATATTAGTATATGTGGCTTTTAAAGACGTAAGTACGTAAGTACGTAAGTACGTAAGTACGTAAGTAAGTAAGAAAGAGAAAGAAAGAAAGAAAGAAAGAAACGACTGTGGTTCTGGAACATCTGTTCTGAATAGATGGCGTACAAACCCATATCTATGATGTGCTGGCAATGATTAGCTAGCTAGCTAGCTTTATAGTTTGGGGGTCTAACCCTAACCCTGTGAGAGAGTCCTGATGGAGGTTTCTTCATAAACATAATAACATAAAACAACCAGATGGAGTAAAAAGCTGGTCTTTGCTGGACCACCTCGTGGGGATCTGGACCTGAAGTTGATGAATCTGCAGACAGAACTAGCAGAACCGTGCTGACTGAGCGCTCTGCCTCCCCTCCCCCTCCATCCAAAACCAAAAACAGCATCAAAGCAATCAAAATGGTAATGTTAGACATGAATGGGGCCCATCCCCCTCCTGCTGCTCCTCCTCTTCCTCCCCCCGCATTAAACTCTGCAGACTTTTTCTCTCCATGTTGTGTGTGTGTGTGTGTGTGTGGGGGGGGGGGGGGGACCCCCTCTCCTCTCTCAAAATGGAAGCTTCCACTACCAAACAGACGAGAAAATACAAACAAGGACTCAGGTCACAAATCCAACATCTGAGCCTTTAACGTCAAGTTTCAAGGTAAAGAGATCAAAGGGCGGAATGTATAAAAGCTGCGTTCGTTACAGTCTAGCAGAGCGCTGCATGCAACAACAACAACAACAACAACAACAATAATAGCAGAAAAACCGGAATGCTTCTGTTCAAGAGGACCAGAAGTTGTCTGGGACTGACCGGCGGGGCGGAGCCAGCAGCCCCGAGCACTGAGGCAGCTCCTCCGGTTCCGGAGCACCGCCCCGCCGAGGACGGCAGGAGGAGCTGGCCGCGGTGCTGAACTCCAGCGGCACACCGCGGCTCCTCGTTCAGCGCCCACCCGCCCAAGAGTTACCGTTAGACGGCATCTGTCGCCAAGAAGGTGGGGAAGGGAAACGTCGCTGTGAACGAATCAAACACACCGCCGTGGTCACGTGACCAAGAAGAATACTACCAACAGAGAAAGTGAAAAGTGATCAAACCGAGCTGGTAATGGCGTCCTAAAGAATCCACAACACACACGAGCCAGAAGCGTTAGCTCCGAACCGAACCCTCCGTTATTACACACCACTCTCCACAAACATGTCGACCCACTCAAAATGGTCGCTAAAATCTCAACATTACACAACTTTCAGTCGCAAGATCAGAACCGGGACCAGAACCGGAGCCACCTCGACATGTTGCCCGGAGTTAGACAGCTACAAGTTCGGAACCCCGAAAGGCATCCTGATCAGCCAACGTCTGCAGCGGTCCAGAACACCACCGAACCGAACCAGCTCAACCAGTCGAAGTGTTTAACTTGACCACAGCAACTCTGGAGCACACGGTTCAGAAGCACAGATTTATGTTGGTAAAGTTTCTATGTCCTCCCAAACCCGCTGCCCAGCATCACCGAACCGGACCTGTGGGTCCTCCCCGGTGGGGGTTCGGAGGAGAGGAAGTGAGAGAAGTTTAACAGGAGGAACAAAGCGGCCTCCGCTAGCTGCTCATAAATATTCAGCTCGCGTCCTGCTCGCCTCCGCCGCATCAACACTCCACATCCTCCGGTACAAGAGCCTCGGTACCGGGCCAAAGTAACGCTAAAAGTACATTTCATCTGAACCCGAGACGTGGAGCCGCTTGCCATCAGCGGCGACACGGCGCATAGTTTCCCCCAGAAGAGTCCCCTCTCCCGGCTCCGCTCACACCAACAACACGATGTTTCATTTACCTGATGACATTGGACTTCTACTTTCAGCGCCTCTTGTAGGCCTTGTAGTTCCATGTTCCGACCGCAAAACCACTTTTCTCCCACTTTCGACGCGGTCCAGACCAAGTTTGAGTGAATTAAAGATTTTTAAAGCGACAATAACAATTGAAAGAAGAACAACTCGGGCTGCAGAGCAAGTTCTCTCTTCTTTACAGGCTAGGACTCATCACACACTTTCCGCCCGTCTCCAAAAGTGCTCCAGACACCGCAGATACGGTTCCGACCCATACCGGCTGCTTCTTAGAATACAGCCGAACGTGCGTGGGTTACAAAAGAGAACGACTTTCTTCATTTTCCGCTCATTTTCAGTTAAAACAGAGGGACTATATTTTGTCCGAGTGCGCGGTTTAATTTCACTTTGCCTGAGGAAAAGTTGCGCTTCGGCTGTCAATGGTTATTCTGAAGTTCCCGGATGAAGCAACCCCCGTTCTCCTCTCTGGGCATGCGCAGTACGCAAATGGAGGGGACTAAGCAGTTTCTGGATTAAAATCGAGTTTTCACACTTGTGGAGACACTCACAGCATAATTAAATTTTAACCAACGGCAGGTAAAGAGCAAAGTCATCTTTTTATTGATTTGTTTAAACTTCAGGAAATTGCATTTATCATGTGGAGAACAAGAACCCCCTCAGCTGTAGGGACTAGTACAAAAGCATTGTAGCTACTATCATACTAACGTCACTACAACACCATTATTTGCCACAGTACTAGAACACCACTTTATTATTTTTAATGCATTTATTTATTTATTTATTTATTCGTTTATTAACATTACACAAGGCAAAATCAGAGGAAAAAACAAGATAATCACAAACACAGATTCTGATTCCTCATATAAAAAGGTTAGATACACTTGCCCATATGTCCAAAACAGGCTGAAGTTTAACCTAGATAACCCTACCCAATATCTCTTATACAACTTATTTTCCACTGATTTGAAAAGCTATAATGTGTCTATACAGCTGAGACATGCATCATGTCTGCCATTTCTACTTAAAGAAGGAAATATAAACATGTGTCAAACTTCATTTTATAAAACAATTACATTTGAAAAATTTTTTAATGTTTCAACAAACAACAGTTTCAATCACTCCTGCGATCTTCTTCAGCGCTAGACGCTAATGGCGGCGTCACTTCCTTCTCCGTTTATCCGCGGGCAGCAGAGGACGGTATTGTCCTCTGCTGCCCATCATATAGAAATCTCAGGTAAACTTTGCAATAAAATATACATAGGAGCTATCGGACGCCGCCTCAACACAAGAACAATAGAACATAGGAAGGAGTGTGAGAGAGAATCAAGCTGAAGACACACAAGAGCAGCAAGACAAGAAGCGAAAAACACAATAAAAAAATCAGCCGTAACAGACCTCTGCACAAGGGAGAATCATATAATGGACTGGGACAACACAAGGATCATAACCACCGATCAACAAAAATATAAAAGATGGATTATAGAAGCCAAAGGCACGACTTTCCAGGTCTCCGGTTCATATCTTGGCTTTTAAGCAAATCAGAAATAAGTTATTTCAAGCTGTCCACAAAGCTAAGTCCGACTATTTTAAAAAGCAGTTTTCTTTTAGTAGCTCTAACCCAAAAAGATTTTGAAAAACAGTAAAAGAACACTGTTAGACGCGGCTGTAATTTCTACAGTAATTTACCACATATCTTACAGTACTAAACTGTAAAACAATTTCTACAGTTAGTAACTGTAATTTGCATTGCACCATGGGAGTTTGAAGTCACGTGGTAATTAGTTTACAGTTTGCTACTGTAGTTTATGAAAATACAGTAAGGTACTATAAACTGAAAGTTACTTCAATATTTTTACTGTAATTTATCAGTACGAAGCTGTAAAGTTATTTACGTCACCTGACAAGGAACGATTGCATCAGCCGAGTTACCAGATTTACAATTTAGTACTGTAAAATTACAGTTATTATAAAATTACAGTAAGTAGCTGTTATTAACGGTCATTTTTGCATTTAATGATTTAGTTTGTTAAATCCTTCAAGACGGAGAACCGCCACTTTTTCGAAAAGAGCAGTCATTGTAACCACAGTTCACCGGCACACGAGCAAGTGTGGGACATACACGGGGAAGACTACCGGCAGCGCTTATAATTTCTCCAGCGAAAAGACCAAGTTCCACCAAGTACCGACTATCCAAGGTAAACTTTTCATTTAAGCATTTCAATGTGCTATCTTTTTAGTGGAGTTTTGCTGCGGGTCAGTGTGTTAGCTTTTATTATTTCAGAGCTTTATTTCAAAGAGAACGGGACTTTGCGGATTTTTCTCATCGCTTTTTTTCTTAGTTTTTTCTTCACACGAAAGTAAAAGCTGACATTGTCTAAAACAATTTGGGGTCTTAACGTTTGACTCTGTGTAGCGTAGAAACAATTCGAAAAAAATAAAGAAATAACTCGGATGAGCTTGGGCACAACGCCACACTAACCGGAGTTTTTTTTTTCCTTCACATAACTGAAGTCTTATCTATATTTTTAGTAATTGTTTGAGGACTTCAACTATGTTTAGGTGTAAAGTTTGTAGCCATGGCAGTGAAAGTTACAAAAGCTTTTTTGTTCATGCAAAAAGTCACAGAAATCTGGCTAACCACCGGTTTTCATGTGGCATAGAAACATGTTCTGCCATTTTTAGAACATTTTCTGCATTAAAGTCACACACACACAGGAATCATACACCTACAGAGTCACAAAAAATCCAGAATTATCAGCCAGGTGGCATTCATGAATGTAGTGTTCAAGGATGTGATTTTGCAGCAGATAATATTTCCTTGCTGTGCATTCATTTAAGAGTACACATACGTAATGGCAAAAAAATCACTTGTCCATTTGAGGGTTGCTCAAAATATTTCAGAGTGAGGTCATCTTTTGCCACACACATCTCAAGAAAACACAGGCAACAATTTGTTCCAAAGCCAGAAGAACCAAAGAATGCAGATGTACAAACTTACGATGAACACACCCAGGTCCATCATGATGATATTTTGTCTCCTCTTGAAAGTCATGAAAACAACTCAGAGTCTAACCCTGACACATTTCTAAAGAACTTAGCACTATTTTACTTAAAACTACAAGCCAAACTTCTTTTACCAGCAACAACAGTACAGTGCATAGTTCAGGAATTTCAACAAATCCACTCCACCGGAATGAGCCACGTAATTAAAAAAGTGGAGGAGAAGCTGGAACAGAATAACTTAAATGAAACTGAAATACAGAATATTGTTAAAGAACTTGAACAAGAGGATCTATTGACAATTTACAATGATGGTATCTTGAGATCAGACAGAACTAGGAAAACATTTTTCAAAGAAAAGTTTGACTATGTTGCTCCAACCCAGTTATACTTGGGAACAGATTCTGGTGGAAAAGAACGTTTTTGCCAGTATGTACCAGTAAAAGAGACACTTGCTGCCTTGTTTAGGCAATCAACAGTAAAGGAGCAGTTTGCTCAATCTAACCAATTGGTACATGATGAAATGGTTTTAAATGATGTAAGTGATGGCCAAAACTTCAAACAAAATAGCATTTTACAAGGATTGTCACCATCTGTTTCAGTCATTCTGTACATGGATGCATTTGAAGTGACTAATCCCTTAGGTTCTGGCAAAAAAAAACACAAAATCATGGCCATGTACATGACACTAGGAGAAATACTACCACATAATCGATCCACCGTTGACCCTGCACAGCTCGTCTTACTTTGCAGAGAACAGGATTTTAAGGCTTTTGGACAAGAAAAAATATTTTCCCACCTCATAACAGACCTAAAAGACTTGGAGCTTTCAGGTTTTCAGGTGGAAGATGGAGCCAACGTCAAGGCATCATTGATTGCCATATGTGGTGATAATCTTGGTTCCCACTCTATTGGTGGATTCACTGAAAATTTTAGCAGTAGCACACACTTTTGTAGGTACTGCATGATTGACAGAGAAACATTTGTAAAATCACCACTTCTGTTTGGCCCACAAAGAACACCTGCAAACTACAATGATAGTGTTCGACAACTGAATTATGACAAACAAATAGTTAATGGAATCAAATTTGATTCCAGTTTCAACTCGCTAGCAACATTTCATGTCTGCTTGGGTCTTCCTCCATGTCTTGGGCATGACCTTTTTGAGGGAATAGTGGCAGATGATTTAGCTCTTTATATTAAGCATCTGATAAAATTTGAAAAACATTTCACTTATGACCAGATAAATCAGGCAATCGCACAGACAAAACTTTTTGGCAGTGACTCGCACAACAAACCATGTGAGATTAAGGAAAATGCTAAAAGGCTTAGTGGTTCAGCAGCACAGAACTGGTGTTTCTTACGGCTGTTACCAGTTTATGTGGGTAAGTCGATAAAAAATCCCCTTGGAAGTGAGGTTTGGCAATTGTGTCTAAAACTAAGGAGAATAGTTGAGTTTATCTGTGCTCCAAAAGTTCATCAGAACGAGATTGCATATCTAAAAGTTTTGCTAGAAGAATATATCTACTTACGTAGCACCATGTTTCCTGATCAGTCTCTCAAACCAAAGCATCATTATGTGTTGCATTATCCAAGTCTCATTCTCAAGTTTGGACCCTTGATACGGTTGTGGACACTGAGGTTTGAGAGTAAACACTCCTACTTCAAAGAGTGTGCCAGAAAAATGCACAACTTTTTACACTTAAGTAAAACACTAGCAGAGAGACATCAGCTCCTACAGTCTTATTTAGGTTGTGGGCAGTTATTCCCACCTCTCATTCAGATTGCCGGTGAGGCAAACGGCATTGATGAACACTCATACAACAAAGACATACAGATGATTTTAAAGGAAGCTGATATTGATAAAGGAAAAACCTCTGAAGTTTCAGCTGTGTTTTATAAAGGAACCAAATATACCAAAGGTCTTGTTGTTCCTCTTGATCACACAGGTGACACTCTAGTCTTTGGAAAAATATCCTTGATACTGACTGATGATAAACAGGTCCACTTTGTTGTTTTGGTACATCACTCAGTGCTATTAATAGATCTTGGAGTTTATCATTTATATAACCCAGACCATAAATATGCATACGTTAATGCAGATAGGCTACAAGACTTTTATCCAATGCCAGTTTATCATATCATGAACCTCCCTGTTGTTTCCTTGCATCACTCAGTGTGTTCTTTTCCCTAGATATGGAGGTCGAGTGCATTGATGAAATTCAGCGAGTGCTGCCTGAATTGGACCATGAAAGACTACTGGCCATTACTGAACACCTCTCTTCTGTGGTTGGAGTCACAAAGAAAGAGGATCTTGCCTTTCTTGAGAAGGCTGACTTTCAGGAATATTTGACACCAATCCAGTGCCGTAAATTACTTCAGGCCTTCAAACAAAGAGGTAAAAAAAAACATGTTCACCAAATCTTAACACAACATATTCATTTATTCTAAGATTAGTAGTCTCTATCATTTTAAACTACTGTCCTTGGTTACTCTACAATGATAAAAGTTTTATAAGTTGAATGAGCACTCTGAAATTGTTTGTGAAATCCTCCCTGTAACAATGCCATAAACACAGTGCCAGTATTTAAGTTATGTAAGGTTGTATGTAAAGTGTTAATACTGTAAATAATTTAGATGTGCAAAAAAAAACTTTTATTATGTTTATTATCTTCAAAGAACTGAAAGACAAAGTGGACACTGAAGTCAGCTCTGTGCCAAGTGGAAACGTGATTCCTACCTCATCTTTGGATATACAGAGAGAAAATGGACAGTCATGTTTCACACCTCTTCAGACACAATCATATAATCCTGGATCCACTCTTTTAAAAACACAAAATTCTTGGATCAGCCAGTTCCAAATTCCATGGGAAAAGATGCCTGCTTCACTGTCCCAGACCATGTTAAGAGGCCAAAGAGCCAGCCCAGCAGACAGGAGAGCAATGGTGCGGACTGTAGTGTCCACTATGCAGCAGCATTGTTCAAACCCCAACAGAGCTGCCTGCACTGAAATAGCAAAAACTATTGTTGCCAAATATCCTTTGACTTTTGCAGACATGAATGAAGAAGGTGAACAGATTGGAATAGGGTACTATTCTCTCATTAACCAGCTGAAGACAAGAGTTGAACATGTCAACCGGAACAATACGAGTGACAGAATACGAAGACCAAGGACAACACAGTCCAGCAATGCTGACGCTACAATCAAAACGTCTCGATGCAAACTGGACAGCTATGGCTGCGTGAACTGGCAACCAAGATGTCTCCCGGATGGAGAGACGGCAGATTCTTTGGAGGAGAGAAGAAAACAAATGGCTGCCACATTTCAGTCTGTTGGCCCTAGAGCTGCTGACTCACCAGATATAGACTTTTCAATGGATTTGACTTACATTTATCAACGCCACATGATTAATACTTGCCCTCCTCCAAGTGTCTGTGAGATTGAAGAGCAATGGCCATTTCTCTTTACAAAAAGAGGACTCTGCAACCACTTCAAAATCCTCACAGGGATTGACATTAGTGATCGCCTTGGAGAGGCTCTTCAGACCAAGGGGAAGAAAATCGTGCATTTTTTCCGGAGCCACAGTCACAATAAAGATACTCAGCACATTCTTCAGGATTTGGACAGAAACACAACAATGCAGCGAAGCTGTCATGGTATAGCAGCGATGCTACTTCTGATGAAATGCTTTGGCGAAAAGGAGGAGTCCATCTTCATTTTGGTTGATGTAAGTTGGCAAATAGTCAAAGGAACAATGTGACGCATGTTTGCTGTGTGTAATTATCATGTTTTATGTTTAACATGTTAGACAACTTCAACAAAGGCATCCATCGAGAGGGAGAGGGCATTACCTCCATCACCGAGACTGCTAATGCTTGGTAAGGGAAGATATAAAAATTAGAGGTCGAACAATATTGGTTTTTCTATTGCCAATACCAATGCCAACATGTAGGAGACACGGTCAACCGATGGCCAATTTGTACTGCCAATTTTTTTGGACCAATTTTCATGGCCGATATCCAGACATGTTCCACTTTATTTTCATGCTAAAATGTCACTAATAACAGCAGTTGATGCCCAGATATTCTTAAGCTGAATCAGTTTTTGAACTCTGAATGTAAAGGTAGAATATGTAACATTTTAATAAAAAGTTATATTTAAAAAAAATTTATATATATATATAGATACCACGGGGTGTTTAGAGGTGTGCAGAATGAATGTACAGTTTCTTTCCTTTGGAAGTTATATTTAAAAAAATAATAACCAAAATTTTATTTTGATGGGCACGACACATCTACCAGCTGCTAGAGGGCTCCGTTGCTGTAAAATATTTTTTTAAAGTGTTCGTTCGGCACAGCGAGGCTATGTTAAATGGTGAACTCGACAAGTCAAGCAGCTGATTCTTAGCCCAGAATCAGCTAGAAAATTTGTTCTATTGTTGCGATACCACTTGTAAACACTAGATGTTCCATATTCAACCTTTCAATAACTGTTAAATCACAACTTTGTGCACTGCTAGTGTTAAAGTCCAGCCAGACAGGAAGGAGCTGGCAGTGTTAAAAAAATTGTAATGTTTCATGATATTTAAATTCTTTTCAAACTATGATTATGGTTAGTGGAAGTGCACAAATATAGGCTATATATATCTAAATCTCACATACTTTACATCATTTTAACATATAAAAACAACAATAAATTCTGCAGGTCAGTCATCTTATTTTGCATTTAGCGAAACACTGTTGTTGCAAAGATTGGTATGTTCGATTTTGAAGTGTATATGTTTTGTCTCATAGGAACCACATACCTTGAGGCAACCAAGTGGATGGTGAGCATCGAGGGAAAGGTGGCCTACATTTTAGATGAGGACCTGGGTTTTGCAGATGCACTTTCTGTGTTGATGGCAAGCTTCTATGCTTTCAATGTGGAATACCAGGAGCCTGCATGTGCAACACTGGAGTTCATTCAACGGTAGGAATCTTTTTATTTTTTATTTTAAAGGCACTGAGAAATCACAAAAGCCAGTAATATATCATACATGCATATTGAGTGTGTGTGTGTGTGTGTTGGGGGGGGGGGGGGGGGGGTGTCTTCAGTCAGGTCTAAGTCGCTCTTTCTAAGAATAAATTTTCAGAGAAAGGAGGTGGATTAATCTTGTTCATAAACTATCTTTGTTGTAGCTTGTTACATCATCATTTGGATCACAGTCATGGAGACAGCATGCCCAAAAACTGTCAGGATGCTGCAGAACGCTGCTCACAGCACGTATAGCTGTTGTTTCAAGGTTGCAACTTAATGTTTGTCAAATCAAGCAAAATCACCACTGACCATGCTGAAAAAAACAGCATAAACCAGCATTGCTGGTTACCAGTATATGTTGCATGGTATGCTTGTCATGGAATGATAGACCAGCATCCCATCCTGGACCAGCATGCTAGACTAGCATATAATGCTGGTTCACCAGCTAAACCAGCACCAAAACAACATATGCTGGGAACATCTATGCTGGTCTGATTTTAGTTCTCAGATTTTTTACATCTTCTGAGTTCGCAGGGATGTAATATATTGTAATCCTTTAGCAAATTAACAGAAATAGTGGAATCATACCCCGATTTTGTTAAATCACTCTTCCAGACTGCATTTATCTTAACTAAAATTGCACTTAATATTTTTGTTGTTGTTTTTCTTTCTCATCTTTATGCAGATTCTTCTTGAGAATCAATCCTGAAGATGGGAGCAAATGCACAGCACGGACTGGAGTTAGTCGCAAGACCGGACAGTTGGTCAAAAGAAAATCAGCCACCATGAACCCCAGAGTGCTGTCCTTCCTTCGCCAGCTAACAGAGTTTGAGTGGAAGAACATGGAATAGGTGAGATACGTATTTTTAGGGTATGGTTGATATACATAAACAGTGTTGGGCAAGTTACTTCAAAACTGTAATGCATTATTTATTATTGTTACCCTCATTTTAAAGTAATTCATTACATTACAATATCACAGATTTTAAAATGTAAGGCATTACACTACTTTTGCATTACTTAGAACCGTTTCAGTTCGGTCCACTAGCGTATCGTTTTGGTCAATTTTTTCTGCTAAAATATTTTGTTTTTATTTGCGTTATTTGCAGCGGATAAAAATTCCTCAGTGAGTTTCTGCACAGACGCTGAATTGAGTGATGCATCAGGGTTTCCGCTATGTGTATTTTGTCTTGGCGCGCCGCCATGCCGTCAGAAGGATAAAAAAGAAATTAAAACAATGTACCATCAGAATACATTTTTTGGATATACATTAAAACAATGTAAATACGAGACATATACAGTCTGTATTTGTGCATGTGTACTAACTATAATCAGCTGTAAATCATTATCAATTTGTTCAATCAATTTCCCTCTGGGATTAATCAATTTCCCTCTGGGATTAATAAAGTATTTTTGAATTGAATTGAATTGAATCATCACTAATATAACAAATAAAGGCTGAAATATTTGGAATAAGTCTGTCTCATATATTAGTTTCCCCTTTGAATTGAAGAGTTTACACCAAATTCTAAGTTTTCAAGTTTCACCTGTACATTCTTTGTCCTTTTTAGGACCACTGGGGCATCAGACGAGGGGACAACATTCTGGCCAGGTTCTTCACCCATCAGAATCAGTAAAAAAAACAAGCATTATTTCATTCTGTTCTTGAAAACTACAGTTTTGCAGGTTTTGTATGTTTCCTGATGCAGCATATGCTCATAGATTGCACTATCCATTGCACTGTTATTACTTAGTTTATTAATTCATTTATTAATTTGTTATTGTAATATTTTTCAATGCAGATTTCTAACAGCAAATGTTGCACTGTTACATTGTAAACAAATGTTTTTGTATTGTGAAAAGCAATGTATTCTACTCTTTCAATTGCTGATCCATTGAAATTTTTTCTGTTAAATCAGTGAGGAAAAACATTTTGTAAACAGCCCAATTGCTCCCCTGTTCTGGTAGTATTTTGTTTTCTTTAGCTTACCATAAACAATGTAAGTGAATGTTAATGGCTAGCATTTAGTGTAATAAATATTAACAGCAAATTAAAATAATAACACAAAGGAATAATAGGAGCCTGTTTAGACCTCGTGCTACATCACAACACAGCATCGCTGTAAGTCGATGTTAAAAGGCACAGTAACATGTTGCAGTGACCATAAAGCTCCCAGTTTGCTGTCTTAAAGTTTACTCTTATAACATTAACAACATTTCACCCTGTGAATTATGAGAACAATGAGTTTTGGGCTGCAGTGTCATTATCTTATGCCTTTCTGCGCTAGCCGACAGCACAACTATAAATAGACTCCTGTAATCCCTTTGTGTTCTTTATTATTGTCAGTTGAAGTCATTATGATTATTGAGGTCTCCAAGAAAAATTAGGATTATTATCGAGTAATATGACTTTTTTCACAGTAAATGCTAGCTGTTAATATTCACTTACATTGTGTATGCTAAGCTAAAGCTAACACTGCCAGAAATGGATGACTGAGCTGGTTACAAAAGATTTTCCCCTACTGATCTAACTCTGGGGAATACAACAAAAGACTACAGTTCATTTATGGGTGGAATATCCTTTCAAAGAAACTTTGTTCGTGTACTGAACAATTACTCGTGTTACTGTTTACAAACTATAAACTAATCAATACACTATATGTCTTATAATAGTAATACTTCAAAGTTAATGAGTAAAAGTTAGTTTGCCTGTTTCTGATGTTCTATAAGCTGTAAAATGTTTTATTTTTTCCAGTAATGATTTGAGGTGAATTTCTAATATTTTGAATGAGATTTTTTTCTACATAAGATCACCTCTCATGTTTTTTACGTTTGAGGTGTTCGAAATAAAGAATCCTATGTTTTGTAAGAGAAGTTTGTTTTGATTTAATATAGTTGTTTAAGTCAATTTAGGAAAACTTTAAGATCATTCATTAAACTTTAAAATTATTTTATTACAATTTTAATTATAATTAAACAGTCTACAAGTATGAACAAAAAATGGTACAACACTGTACTGTAAGAAACATTTTTTTACAGTAGTGGTCCTACCTCATTTTAATTTATACAGTACCATAACTGTTATTTTACGGTTCTATTACTGTTATTTTACAGTATGGTCTCAGTTACTGTAAAACTAAAATACAGTACCAATACTGGTACTGTATTTTAGTTTTACAGTAACTGAGACCATACTGTAAAATAACAGTAATAGAACTGTAAAATACAAATGCAGTACCACTACTGTAATTTCAATTTACAGTACCTAACTGGCAACACTGTTTCCAGTAAGATACTGTAAATGGAAATTACAGTACCTTACTGGCAACAGTGTTGCCAGTAAGGTACTGTAAAAAACCCAATGAAATGTCTAACAGTGAACTGGAAAATAATCCATCTTGTTATCTGCCTCCATTGCCGAACATTAACAATGTCTTTGTGTCGGACAACAGGCGTATGTTGTAACGTTTTAACACACATTTTATAATTTCTGGTTTTATTTTTTAATTGGCTAGTTCTGTTTCATCACCCACAAATACCCCAATTTGCTCTTCTATACCTTTCCCCGCACCTCTAACCCAACCTACACCACCTCCTCCCACTCATAGTTTCACCTTGCGCACATTCTCTCACTGCGAGGTCTTAAAGGAGTTGCACAGAGTGATGACCTTGGGCCTTTCTTTTTTTAAATTGCAGTCACTATCATTGTTGCTCCTATTACAGACATTTTTTAACTTATCCCTCTGCACAGCCCAAATCCCTTGTGCCTTAGTGCATCCTCTTTTAATGGTGGGGAGCGGTTTGATCCCAACTCTTATAGGCCTATCTCAGTTCTGCCGTGTCTTTCCAAGGTCTTGGGAAAACCTTTAAATGGTCAATTCATTTCATCTGCTGTTCAGTCAGGTTTTAGACCTGATTATGGCGTTTCAACTGCAATCCTCAAAGTCCTAAATGACATAATTTCTTCTTTGAAGTCAAAGTTGCATTGTGCAGCTATTTTTATTGATTAGGCAAAAGCCTTTGATACAGTGAGTCACAAATGTCTTATGGATCGGCTTGGCTGCATTGGCATTTCTGAAATTTCTTTATCTTGGTTCTGAAACTATTTAATAGACAGAATGCAGTGTGTGAAGACAGAACAATTCCGTTCTCAGCCACTTCCAGTTACCAACGGTGTTCCACAAGGGTCAATACTTGGTCCCACCCTTTTCTCCACTTACACTAATAATATAGCAATTTCTATTGTAGATTCATGTGTTCATCTCTATGCAGACGACACAGTCCTCTACTCCGTTGGCCCCTCTCCTGCTATAGTTTCCCAACAACTTCAGCTCAGTTTCACCAGTAAAAATGCCCTTTATAGATTGCATCTTCAGTTAAACAGGTCTAAAACTGAAGTCATGTGGTTTGGTAAAAATGTCATGTGCCATCTAATTCACCAAGTATCTGCACCCTGGATGAAACACGTCTAGAATAGGTTACTGAATATTAATATCTGGGATTCTGGCTAGAAAGTACTCTGTCTTGTTCAAAACATATCAACAATTTACAGACTAAGATTAAATCAAAACTCAGCTTCCTCTACAGAATGTGTTCCTCCTTCATCTGCAAGGAAACCATTGGTGCAAATGACTATTCTCCCAATGTTTGATTATGGTGATGTCATTTATTGATCACCATCTAGAAGCTTGATGTTCTTTAACACACTGCCATCTGGTTTGTTACAAACGCTCTTTTAAAAACTCACCGCTGTATTCTGTATCTATCTTCTCTTATAGCCGTCATTGTTCACCCATCTTAAAATCCACTGGCTTATGTTGATTTACAGAACTCTCTTTGATTTGTCTCCTCCTTACTTGCAACAGCTGTTGCATTTTTCATCTCCTGCATACAACACTCGATCTGCAAACTTGATTTTGTTAACAGTGCCTTAAACTGCTTCTGCATTTGGCTTGTTGTACTTTCACTCTGCTGCTGCTAGAAACTGGAACAACCAGCCAAATACCCGAAAACTGGATGTGCTCATCTAAAAGGCAGCTTTCCAAGCTGGGATCACCGAGCATTTTAAAGATACCTGCTGTTGTCACTTACACTTCCAACTAGTCTATAGCTATTTATATCTTCTTTTATACATTGCATTTTTGTGTTGTATTCATGTTTTTACTCTCTGATTGATGCTGCTTTAAACTATTTTATGGTATAGTCCTCCTTCCTGTTCACTCAAAAGGCATTGCCTTTTGCCAGGCCACAGTTGTAAATAAGCATCTGCGGGTGGATGGGATCTCATCAAAGATCCCGCACACCCCCAGCACACTTTATTCTCACTTCTACATTCAGGCTGGAGGTACAGACGTGTGAAATGCAAGACCTCAAGATTTAAAAACTCATTCTTCCCCACAACCATCAGAATGTTAAACAGCTAAGCTCCCAACCACCCAACCCCCTCCCCCCTTGCATCTAGGGTCACCTTATTGTTTGAGTCTGTTGGTGTGAGCTTAGAGCTCCCCCTTATGGACTACTTGCTGGCACTTGTTTGGAACTTGGAGTGACAAGTCTATTGTGAAAGGCCACTGTTGGCTTTTGAGCAGATGTGTGCAAAGACTTGTTTTTCTGGGTCAATATTTTTGAGAGTTTCTTTGTATATTTTATTACAACGGCTCACATGCTTATTTCCTCTTATTTCTTCGCTATTAAAAAATTAAAAACTTTTAAATTTGGCACCTAGAGCGGCCGGCAAAGTAAGAATCTCATTGTACGGGGAAGCGTGTTTCTTTACTGTGCAGATGACAATAAAGGCTTTTGAACTTTTGAACTTAAATGAGAAGTCTGTTCTTTATCTGTTTTGCCTGGTGAAATAAATGTTAAAATAAAAATAAAAGATGTGGGCTCGGAAGCATGAACAGAGATTGGGGGGTCTACGCATTAGATCATGCCTGGAACTGTGTCACCAGCGAGGAGAGCGCGGGCAGCAGAGGACGATACCAACACTGTTTATGGTAGGGACCATGTCAGTGCTGGACTGACCATAGGGCATAGCGGGCAACTGCCCGCTGGGCCGACCCTTTCATCTTTTATGGGCCGGTGTCTGTTTTTTTTTTTTTTTTTTTTTCTGGCCTCTAGTTGTTGCGGACAACTTGTCCGCGCCGCCCCACGCGACGCCTCGTAAAAGTTGGTGGATTCATAGGCGTCAGTTTAACCGGGGACGCCGGGGACATGTCCCCGGCAAAATTTGTGATTGGCAGCTGTGTCCCCCCCACTTTCAAAAAAGCCTGCTGATGAGGATTTTTGTTTTACCAGCTCAGGGGTCGGCAACCTGTTCCCATCAAAGAGCCATTATTACCCGTTTCCCACAGTAAAGAAAACACCGCAGTAGCCGCAGCGTTGTGGGCGGGGCCTACCCTCAGACAGCAGAGCGCTGCTCACAACCAGGTGACAGCAGCAGGTACAGGTCGCTCGCATGGACATCGCACCCGTGGGGGATTCAACGCCCACACTTTTCCAGCTGTTTTGCTCACCTCCACACCAGTCTGGTTTCTTTATGTCGCACTCACTCTGTTGGCCTCATCTCCTTCTTCCCCTCCGCTTCTGGCAGCCGATGTCGGGTTTCCAGGAGAGCAGGACAGGGAGGGACGGAAGAGCTCGACTGAATTCATAATTTTACATCTTGACATTAGCTGTACAAAGTCTGAGTTTGATAAAGTGAAGAACAACAATTTGCAGAGGTTTATAACAGGCGCGGCGCCAGGTTTTCATTTTTGGGTGGGCCACGGTAATTCTGGACGGACCTTAATAAGCAGAGACTTAGTGAAGCAGGCAGGTGGCGCTAGAAAATTTAGTTTAAAAAGACGTCATAAACGTGTTCCCCGTCATTTTAATTTCTAAAATATGAAGTAAAAACTCACAATTTAATTTTCATTCATTTGTCATTAATATGTAGTCTACACCCGTGCGTTAAGTGGACCATCTTCCAGTAAAAGCAAAGCTTCCAGCCCACCTCTCCAAATGCGTAAAATGTGCACCACAGCCGTTAGGCGCCCCGCGCGCACCGTCAGCTACATCAGTCCAGACAAGAGCAGAGCAAATAGAATAGAGGATAATTGTGTCTGGATGTGGATGGAGATTACATTTTACAGCAGCCTGATCATCATTTAAATATAACCATCACCTGTCTTCTAGTCCACACTATCAGCATTATTTTAATTGGTGTGTGTGTGTGTGTGTGTGTGTGTGTGTGTGTGTGTGTGTGTGTGTGTGTGTGTGTGTGTGTGTGTGTGTGTGTGTGTTTTCCACTTCCAACACTGGTCTAACCAACCAGACCAGCATGTCCAGTAACGTATTAATGTTACAATTAAACAGTTTCACTTCATGTAGGCTAGGAACGTTTCACCTGCCGTGGCCCGACCGCTTCTGCTCCACATAAACTTTGTGCATGATCAAATGTCTCTACAGGTGCTTTCTGCGCTGCTATTCTGCCTCAGACTGGATGCGTCATGCGTCTCCATATTAGAGACGGGAAAAAGCGCTGTTCAGCCAAAGTTTCATAATTTCATAAAAAGAACATTTTTCCTAGCTCATCCATGCACATCAGTGTGCGTCGGGGTAATTCTTTCAAAACAGCCAGCATCATTGAGTTTATCCGTCAAAATAAAAGTCTAATATAAATATCTGTAACCTGCCATTTAACTGTTTTACCTTCTTGTGAAGATTGTTGCAAAGAGAAACAACTAAACTTGATTAACCCCAGAGCCACACGCACTGCGCTGTACTTCTGACTGTAAATGAGGGGAAACGATTTAATCGGATCCTTTTCTCTTCAACATGGTTTAATGTAAAGTTTCATTCAGTACAAACTTTAGTTACACCAATCTAACGAGACAGAGCCTGGATTTGTATTCTGAACAGTTTAAACATGTTTAAAACGGAGACATGCGTGACGCGTCTAAAATCCGCACCTGCTCCGCTATTATGGAAATTAAACTAACAAGGTGAATTACATCAAATTATTTTAGGCACAGACAACATCCCCCACACTTTTGAAAAGCTTGCAACGCGCCTGGTCGCTCGTGTACGTCAAAGTTATCTTTCATAAGAAGATAATCAATAAAACGATTTATATAAAGTGGATCCAGAAGTTGTAGCCCGTCTCTGCTACAATATTTTGATATTTTTCACCCTGTTGGTGGTTTTACTGAGCAGGTGCCACTTTTGTCATACGTTTCTTTTAAAAACATGTTTAGACTGTTCAGAATACAAATCCAGGCTCTCAGAACCAGAGCGCATGCGGGAAGATTCCTCCCACTGAAGCGAGTGTTTTCCAAACCCGGTCTCTCAGAGAGACTTGTCACTTAGAAAATGTTACCTGATTATGAAACTTTGGCTGAATAGCGCTTGTTCCTGTCTCCAATGTGGCAACGCATCCAGGAGCCGTCTGAGGAGAATCCCAGAATCTGACATCCTCCAGCTCAGGAAGCGCCTATGATTACGCACAAGCGTGACGCGTCAACCCGGTCTCACAGTAAGACCGGGTTGGAACTGTTCAGGTTTACGCAGACAATCTTTATATTTAGAATTAGCATACAGATGTAAAATTAATGCAGTAAAATATAAAGCTTTTTATTTAAATATCCATTCATTATTTTACAAGCACAGAGCATCAGATGGATGGAAGAGCCGCATGCGGCTACAGAGCCGCCGACCCCTGTGCTAGCCTACTTTATTGTCCCCAGCAATTTTTAAACCCCACTCAAGTGTATGGTTAGTGTCCCCAGCTATTCTGAAAACAAACTGACGCCCTTGGGTGGATTGGCCAATTGGTAATAATACACTCTGGGCTGGACCAATAGCCAGAGGTCTGATGCACCCGCCAGTTGTTTGTGAATCTCAGTAAACAGACAGACGAGCTTTACAAAATGGAGAACAAAAAACGGAAAGGAGAAGCGGAGAAAATTCGACTAAAAAAGAAACTGGCCCTTCAGGCTGATGCTGGCACATGTGTTAAAATCTCACAGTTGTTTGGTAGTGAAGGTTCAAGTAAAATCAATTTAGGAAGTGATGGAGCCTCAGCCCAGCGACAGGTTGGAGAAGAAAAGAGGGAGGAGGAGGAGAAACCCGAGCCGGTGTCTCGTCATCGTCTTCCTCCGCTTATCCGGGTCCGGGTCGCGGGGGCAGCATCCCAACTAGGGAGCTCCAGGCCGTCCTCTCCCCGGCCTTGTCCACCAGCTCCTCCGGCAGGACCCCAAGGCGTTCCCGGACCAGATTGGAGATGTAACCTCTCCAACGTGTCCTGGGTCGACCCGGGGGCCTTCTGCCGGCAGGACATGCCCGAAACACCTCCCCGGGGAGGCGTCCAGGAGGCATCCTGACCAGATGCCCAAACCACCTCAACTGGCTCCTTTCGATCCGGAGGAGCAGCGGTTCTACTCCGAGTCCCTCCCGAATGTCCGAGCTCCTCACCCTATCTCTAAGGCTGAGCCCGGCCACCCTACGGAGGAAACTCATTTCGGCCGCTTGTATCCGCGATCTCGTTCTTTCGGTCATTACCCAAAGCTCATGACCATAGGTGAGGATTGGGACGTAGATCGACCGGTAAATCGAGAGCCTGGCTTTCTGGCTCAGCTCCCTCTTCCCCACGACAGATCGGCTCAGCGTCCGCATCACTGCAGACGCCGAACCAATCCGCCTGTCGATCTCCCGATCCCTCCTACCCTCACTCGTGAACAAGACCCCGAGATACTTAAACTCCTCCACTTGAGGTAGGACCTCTCCCCCGACCCGGAGGTGGCAAGCCACCCTTTTCTGGTCGAGAACCATGGTCTCAGATTTGGAGGTGCTGATCCTCATCCCAGTCGCTTCACATTCGGCCGCGAACCTACCCAGCAAGAGCTGAAGGTCAGAGCTGGATGAAGCTAGGAGGACCACATCATCCGCAAAAAGCAGAGACGAGATTCTCCTGCCACCAAACTCGACACACTCCACACCACGGCTGCGTCTAGAAATTCTGTCCATAAAAGTGATGAACAGAACCGGTGACAAAGGGCAGCCCTGGCGGAGTCCAACCCTCACTGGGAACAGGTCCGACTTACTACCGGCTATGCGGACCAAACTCACGCTCCTCTGGTAAAGGGACTGAATGGCCCTTAACAGAAAGCCACCCACCCCATACTCCTGGAGTGTCCCCCACAGGGTGCCCCTGGGGACACGGTCATAAGCCTTCTCCAAATCCACAAAACACATGTGGATTGGTTGGGCAAACTCCCATGCCCCCTCCATCACCCTTGCAAGGGTATAGAGCTGGTCCACAGTTCCACGGCCAGGACGAAAACCACATTGCTCCTCCTCTATCTGAGATTCAACTATCGATCGGACCCTCCTCTCCAGTACCTTGGCGTAGACCTTTCCAGGGAGGCTGAGGAGTGTGATCCCCCTATAGTTGGAACACACCCTCAGGTCACCCTTCTTAAAGATGGGGACCACCACCCCGGTCTGCCACTCCCTAGGAACTGCCCCCGATGACCACGCAATGTTGTAGAGACGTGTCAACCATGACAGCCCTACAACATCCGTAGCCTTGAGATACCCAGGACGAACCTCATCCGCCCCCGGGGCTCCGCCGCTGTGTAGTTGTTTGACTACCTCAGCAACTTCTGCCCCCGAGATCGGACAGTCCATCCCCAGGCCTCCCAGCTCTGGTTCCTCCTCGGAATGCGCATTGGTGGGATTGAGGAGCTCCTCAAAGTATTCCTTCCACCGTCCGACTATAGCCTCAGTTGACGTCAGCAGCTCCCCATCCCCACTGTAAACAGTGTGAGCGAGTTGCTGCCTTCCTCTCCTGAGGCGCCGGACAGTTTGCCAGAACCTCTTTGGAGCCGATCGATAGTCTTTCTCCATGGCCTCACCAAACTCCTCCCACGCCCGAGATTTTGCCTCGGCAACTGCCACTGCTGCACCCCGCTTGGCTGACCGGTACCTGTCTGCTGCCTCCGGAGACCCACAGACCAGCCACGCCCTGTAGGCCTCCTTCTTCAGCCTGACAGCTCCCCGAACCTCTGGTGTCCACCAGCGGGTACGGGGGTTGCCACCACGACTGGCACCGGCCACCTTACGGCCACAGCTAGCAACAGCCGCCTCGACAATCGCAGAGTGGAACAAGGCCCACTCGGACTCAATGTCCCCCACTGCTCTCGGGACGTGGTCAAAGCTCTGCCGGAGGTGGGAGTTGAAGACCGTCTTGACAGGTTCTTCTGCCAGGCGTTCCCAGCAGACCCTCACTATGCGTTTGGGTCTGCCAGGTCTACGCGGCATGTTCCCTTGCCATCTGATCCAACTCACCACCAGGTGGTGATCAGTTGACAGCTCCGCCCCTCTCTTCACTCGGGTGTCCAAAACATACGGCCGCAGGTCAGATGATACGACTACAAAATCTATCATCGACCTGTGACCTAGGCTGCCCTGGTACCAAGTGTACCGGTGGGCGTCCTTATGTTCGAACATGGTGTTCGTTATGGCCAAACTGCGGCTTGCACAGAAGTCCAATAACAAAACACCGCTCGAGTTCAGATTAGGTGGGCCGTTCCTCCCAATCACACCCCTCCAGGTCAAGCTGTCATTGCCCACGTGAGCATTGAAGTCCCCCAGCAGGACAATGGAGTCCCCTGATGGAGCACTATCTAGCACTCGTCCCAGGGACTCCAAAAAGGGTGGGTACTCTGAACTGATATTTGGCCCATAAGCACAAACAACAGTCAGGACCCGTTCCCCGACCCGAAGGCGCAAGGAAGCTACCCTCTTGTCCCCCGGGGTAAACCCCAACACACAGGCAGAGAGTCTCGGAGCTAACAAAAAGCCAACCCCAGCCCTCCGCCTCTCACCCGGAGCAACTCCAGCAAAGTAGAGTGTCCAACCCCTCTCCAGGTCTCGGGTTCCAGAGCCAATGCAATGTGTCGAGGTGAGTCCGACTATATCTAGCCGGTACCGCTCAACCTCTGCCACAAGCTCCGGCTCCTTCCCCGCCAGCGAGGTGACGTTCCATGTCCCAAAAACTAGTTTTCTTGTCCGGGGATTGGACCGCCAAGGCTCCCGCCTTGGTCTGCCACCCGATTCGCATTGCACCGGACCCTTCATGTTCCTCCTGCGGGTGGTGGGTCCACAGTTGGACGAGCCCATGTATCCGGTTCGGGCTGGGCCCGGCCGGGCCCCATGGGCGAAAGCCCGGCCACCAGGCGCTCGCTCACGGGCCCCAACCCCAGGCCTGGCTCCAGGGTGGGACCCCGGTAACCCTCCGGGCCGGGTACTCCGACTCTTCATTTTAACCGCCATGAAAGATCCTTTGAACCGTTCTTTGTCTCACCCTTCACCTAAGACCAATTTGTCATGGGAGACCCTACCAGGGGCACTAAGTGCCCCAGACAACATAGCTCCTAGGATCATTAGGGCACTCAAACTCCTCCACCACGATAAGGTGACGGTTCAAGGAGGAGCCGAGCCGGTGTTGTGCCATAAATTGACTCGCTGCCAAAAAATGATTAGCCACCGCGGGATCGCGCACGGTTAAGTAATTGCATTTCTAGACAAAATTCCCCAGGATTTCGCCCTAAAACTCAGCATATCTAGCAATATGGACATTCAGAAAGCAAAGATAACCTCTTCCGGTACTTAAACAGATGTTTATCGCGGATATTAGTGTGGCAGTGTTTGTGGCACCCTGCGCGGGAGCACGAGGACGTGCTTGTGGAAAGAGGGAGGAAGATGTGGCAGTGTGAGCATCCACAATGTCCCCATTGATCATGCGCCCTGGCTACTTAGCCAAAGAGATGTCCCTTTGGCTGACTGGTTAGAGCGTTTGACTCTCACCCGGGAGTCTGGGGATCGAATCCTGCCCGGGCACTCCTTTCTCCACCTTGCCACATTAGTTTTTCCAGTTCGGAAGTTGTTTTAAGTGTTGCTATTTGTCTTAAACGTTCACAATGAGGATATATTAATCCTTTTTGCAATATTTGCGATTGAAAGATGGTTTGTGCCACAAACTTTGTGGTATGAACTGGCTTTCTTTATGTTACAGCCTTGATACTAAATAAATAAATAAACAATGTAAAATGGCACCCTGTATTGAATGTAAACGTTGTATAAATGGAAATAAACAATTCTCCAGCGATTTAATTTTTTCCCCTTCCTTTCTTTAGTCCACTTGACATGGAGCCACAGTTAACTAGTTTGGGGCACATTTTTACTTGAAAAATAGTATTTAAAATGATCAAGCTTTGGCTTTAATGACACTGTGTAGGTTGCTATCTAAACATTACGTTGCTCTATTTAAAAGTAACAAGATAAAAGCACTTCAGCACATAAAATTAAGATTGTCACTTGCCAAATAGAGACTACACCCTCCTGTTTACCTATAAGAAATACCTCAAAATATCTTTAAATTCTTTATTGATGATTTAATTGTAGACAACTAAAATGGCATTTTACTTGCCAAAAAGTGATTGAATCGCTAAGATT
This sequence comes from Nothobranchius furzeri, assembly GCF_043380555.1. Taxonomy (NCBI): domain Eukaryota; kingdom Metazoa; phylum Chordata; class Actinopteri; order Cyprinodontiformes; family Nothobranchiidae; genus Nothobranchius; species Nothobranchius furzeri. Next base: position 31,689,340 of record NC_091741.1, on the reverse strand, counting down.
TTCATGGAGGCTAAAATTGACCAAATAAGGGTTTTATGTATTATCTGTTGATGTTACTGTACTCATACTGCCTACTGTGTCATCAAAAACACCCCAAAAATGGCAAAAAAAAAAAAAAAAAAAAAGAAAAGAAGATAATTTCCCTTGCCAAAAATTGATTACAGTGTCCTGGTCACGTGTAAAGGGTTAAATTGACCTAAATATTACCTTATTTATTATCTCTTGATGTTATTAGTGCCATCACAGGATGCTGGGTGTCTTCCACATTCATAAACACAGAGTCCTGGTCACCCATAAAGGCTTAAATTGGCATAAATATTACTTCATTTATTATGATGCTGGGTGTGTTCCACAATCATATTCGAATAAACGTGAAAATATTCTGTCCGAATATCTGTTTCTTGTTATAAATATAATGGCTAGAAGGATTTACAGTTAAAATAGGAGAAACACGTGACTCCCCAGGAAGGGTCGTAACACCACTTGCCTCATGCACATAAGTGAACAAAACAAAGCAGCATGGAGACACTCCGTCTCCAACTACCTCTCAGGCAGCAGCCTGCACTCCCAAGTTCTACACGTCACCAGAACATAACCAACCACAACACAATAAAAGCAGTGTTATACAAAATGGAAGGCCTGTAGTGTTTATTCTCTTACAGTAACAACTTATCAATTTTTTGGAGGAATTTATTTGAGAATTTTTTAGTTTTTATTAATTGTGCAATAGAAAAATAATCGCTAGATTAATCATCTAAATAGTCATTAGAATAGTCGACTATTCGATAAAATAATCGTCAGAATAATCATTTTAAAAATAATCAGTTACCCCCAACCTTACTTTTTAGAATACCAGGATAGGAAGGATGGTGTAGGTTTACGTTTATTAGATTGATACATAAATACTACCAATAAGAAAGTGTACGTTGGTGTGTGTCAGAAACAGTGTAAGGCTTAATGTCTTTTCCAAAAAAAAAAACAGGTGATGGGCCGGTCTCCAGTCAAAATGCCCAGGCTGAATTTTTGTCCCAGTCCAGCCCTGGACCATGTGCTGCTGACCTCCACTTGGGACGTTATGGATCAGTGAGCAGAGTAATTCGAAGACCTCCTCAATCCCACCGGCACGTAGTGGCAAGTAAGTACATTTTATTTCTACAGCACTTATCACAGACATAGAATCACAAAGTACTTCACATAGATTAAAACAAAATAAAATTATAAAATATCATAAAACAAATGAAAGATTATTCAAAATTTGAGTTAAAAATAAGAAAATAAAAGATTTATGTAAAAGCAGCTTTACATAAAAGGGTCTTTAGCTGTTTTTTAAAAGTGTCCAGACCGACAACGCTGCGTACGGATAAAGGAAGATCACTCCAAAGTTGGAATACAACAGTCTGGAAGGAGCAATCACCTTGACTTTTATATCTGGTTTTTGGAACTTCTAGAAGGTTCTGGTGGGTGGACCTGAGGGCTCGGGTTGGAGCGTAAGGCTTTAACAGGTCAGTAATATAGGGAGGAGCTTGGCCATGTAGAGCCCTGAAGGTTCTAGTCAGGACTCTAAAGTTAACGGGTAACCAGTGCAGAGACACCAGAACAGGAGTGATGTGTGCTCTTCTGTTTGCTCCAGGTAGGAGCCTCGCTGCAGAGTTCTGGACCAGCTGAAGGCGCTCAGAGGCTTTTTGTTAGAACATGTGAAGAGTGTGTTACAGTCATCTAGACGGGACACCAACCTTCTCAGTTTGGAGATATTTCTTAAGTGATAAAACAGTTTTGGACTAATGTTTTTGAGTGACCTTCAAGAGACATTGGTTGGTCAAAAACACCCAAATCCCTTAAGTTTGTCTTGACGGCAGAGGATAAATGACCAAGTTTTAGACTAATCAGGGGAACCATGCTCTCAGGGGCGGTGATCAGACATTCAGTCTTTTCAGAGTTTAACTGGAGGAAGTTATCTTATAGCCAACAAAACTGCTCTGTGATTTAAAAAAGAACTACAGCATGGATTTAGAGATACGACACAGCAAGAGCACACCTTGATGTTCAAAGAAAAACACGGACAACAAGGAACGGAGGACTTCCGCCGTTTGGAGCGATTACATCAAAAACACGCAGGTCTAAGAAACCACCTTCGCTTCAGTTTAAGATGATGGATAAAAGAAGCAATCGAGATAAGGAGACGTGGATGTGGGACCATGAACAGGGACGATGGAGTGTACACGTTGGACCGCGCATGGGACTGCATCGTCGGAGAGGGGAGAGCGGGCAGCAGAGGGCGACAACGTCCTCTGCTGCCCGCAGATAAACGAGAAGGAAGTGACGCCACCATCAGCGTCAGCCTGAGGAAGTTTGCAGCCGCAAACGAAACGTAGCGGGAAAACAGGTAAACAAAACTGCTCTGTGTTTTAAAAAGAACTACAGCATGGATTTAGAGATCTAACAATACTAACACTGTGAATTCCCCTTCACCAAGAGGCTGTCAATTATTTCCTGGACCGGTCCATGGGACACCAGGGGAATCTTGTATTGGCGCTCAAAAGTCGGTGGTGCATGTGGTGGTGTAGCAATCCTGACCTCATGGATAGTGGTTAACCCCAGGTCTAAGGAGTCGACTGAAAGCATGGTACCGTGTGCATGGATGTACACGTGGTGTGTCAACGTCACAGGACCAACGGTGAAGTGGAGAACAGACCTGGATGACAAGATCATGTTACTTGGAGCAAATATGCGGACATGTGACACACATGAAGTGAGTTCTGGTGGTCGACCTCCTCCTTTAGCAGCTAGGCAGAGGCGGTCAAAAAGAGAGTGGGACATGAGAGTGTGGTCTGAACTAGTGTCCAGAAGAACGTCACAGGGGAGCACCTGTTCTAGTGTCACAGGCACATAAGGCTTACCAGCCCTCCCCACAAGAGTTGTCCCAAGAACAGTTTGGCAGACTCAACACCAGGGGGCACCGGACAATTGTCACAGGCGGATGAATCAATCATCAGGTCAACAGGAGCAGATGTTGGCTCTGCATCCTGGAAATCAGAGTCAAGGAGCATGCCATCTGGTTGCAGATTTTGTTCCAAATCTGGAAGGGATTCAGCAGATATGAGATGAAAAACATGCCCAGGACAGGAGGCTTTCTCCAAATCTTGGACTCTTTCAGTTAAATTCAGAAAAATTGGGTTTGAATTGGAAAGCTACTGTTGTATGTCCAGTCTCATGTCAGTGAGAAAATCCATTAATAATTTATCTCGGTCTGCAGCCATCCTGATGAATGGATGACACAAAAAAACATAATTTTGTGATCAAATAGAATAGAAAACTGGATAATGAAGCATTGATGGAATTGCAGGATTAAAACACACCTGCAGGTGGCGGTACCGGTTGGATGGAAAGAATTTGGTCAGAGAAGAAGAGATACGATTGCATCACTTCCTGTTCTACCAAACTCTTCAAAATAAACGTTTCAGGACTAGTGACGACGGCTGTCTTTTATTGGCATAAACACGGCGGTTTGATTAGCCAAAATTGTACCCTGAAGGGATTTTAAGTAGAGACGCAGACTCGCTGTGGCGGATTGTTGATGAAACCCCTGTAGGAGCTTCAGTGGTGTTATCTTCTGTGCTCAACGTTAGCAATGCTACTTAGCCTTGCCATGTCAGCTGATCTGGATGGAACCAGAACTTCGGTCACACCCGGGATGCCTCATTGGACGCTTCGTCCAGAGTCACTGGGGAGAAACAACGAGATTTGGTTTAGTTTCATATTTTAATGACGAACACATTTGATCTGTGTTAAAACTTAAACATTACCAGTCTCCTCTGCATGGTCAGTGTCTCCTTCCTTCTCCGGCACGATGCCAAACATGCTTGCAGGTCTGAGTACTGCTGAGATCCTAACGGTGAGCGGTGGGGGATCAGAGGTGCCAGGGCCTCCGCCAGTGGCAGACACAATCTGGTGGTGGCTAAACATCTTTTATTTTTGCCTCCACCTTCAGATTGGACCTTTTTTTACATCTGCCACAGATCTCTCTGAAGAACTCACAGCATTGACGGCTTCAGCAACGCTGTACCACTCCATGGAGTTTCACTTATTTGTTTTGTAAAAGCACTTCCTTTAATTTTTCCACCTCACCCACAAGTGCCTCAATTTCTGCTTTAATGAAATAGCGCTTCCTTGATCTACGGTCGCCATCGTTAATGGTGGAGCGCGGCAACGAGCCGGCTTATGTACATGCATGAGATCCACAAGGCACTTTGCATTGACCATTTACGGCAGAAAGTGGGCGTGTTGAGGGCGGGACGTAATCCAGAAACATTTGAGAACATTTCTATGTAGAGTGTGATTCATAAAGCGGAGGTTGCGTGCAGCTGTGCACACTCCATGTTTGATAGATCACAAACCTACTTGGCATAAGTACATATTTTTTTGCTGAGCTTAAGTACGGTTTTAGTAAGGATTCTACGCCATGTTTTATAAATGGGACCCCAGATCAGTGTGTTTGATTTAGCAAGTTAATCAATATCTACACTCTTATACATTATGATAAGATACTTATTAATGTTAACATTCACTTCACATAAATGTTTTAAACATTCTCATTCAAAAGAGTTAACCTCACGGGGGATCTGAGTGAAGGCGCAACGTCTGGGAGATGTTTTGATAAAGCCCTCAAACGTGTCAAATTCTGATTTGCCAAATTTATCAACAATATGGTTTTAATGAATCCGGAATTACTTCTCGATTAATTCAGTTTCCAGCTAACTCCCGATTCGGCCAAATCAGGAAAAACGCCTTTTGAAAACATCTCTTCTGTTGACCTTGAGTCAAAAATCTCTGCGAAGCTGCGAGTGATAATCGACACAACAGCTCTTTTCAGAGCTACTTCACACCTCAGACATCTGATCTGCAGACCCCGGGTTGCATCCCATGGCCAGTGAAGCTGGACTCAAAGGGAGCTATTAATCTTTGAGTCTTGTGGTCTCGACATCCGGTGACTCGCCACTCGGGCCGCTCTTCCTCCGAACCTCCTGGAGCAACTCATACAAAAGGGTTTAGTAGGCTGCACACCGGTGTTGGATGGTTTTCATGAATAAATATGTACTTTAACAAACACACAGCCAAATTCTTTTACAACCCAGACTCTACAAATTGTTTCCGATACTTAGGAAAGATTCTGCTAAAACATCTATTTCCTTTACAACACCCCATCCATCACATTATTCCATTCATATCTTGTCGTGTATAATCATTAGTTTAGGAAAAATAATTATAAACTATATACTTGACTTGACAAAGTGTGTTTATGGTCCCTGAATAAGTAAAGTAACTAGAATCTTGTGATTAAACTGTAACATCCAGAAAGGGTAAATTTTGACCCATATACAAGTGACCGGTCACTTACAGACATAATTCCACTATCTAGGTGGATTTTCTACACCGTCTTCTAACACCCAGAAGATTCTGCGGTGCTTGTTGACAGTCCATGAGGACAAGATTGTCAAACTTATCTCAGACTGCTGGATTTCACACTAAATGAAAAGTGAACTTTTACATCTCGTAAGTTAAATAATCATAAAGAATCATTTCTTTGAATGAACCAGATGTTATATGAAATGTTTGAATAATCTGTGCCTAATTCAGTGAAGTCAAAATGAATATTATTATTACAATGATCCATGTCTCTCTCTGAGCGCTCCTTTTCTGTGGCTGTCTCCAAGTTTAGGTCCTCCACCACCTCTCTTACCCATGGTGTCCCACAAGGTTCTGTGCTGGGGCCTCTGCTCTTCCTCCTCTATCTGCTTCCTCTTCAGCACATCCTGAGCTCCTTCAAAGGAGTCTCCTACCATCTTTATGCAGATGACATCCAACTGTACATCTCCTTTAAGCCCCATGAGATGTCTAAGCTGCAGCTGTTACACACCTGCTTAGACTCTATCAAAACCTGGATGGTGGGAGCTTTCTTCAGCTGAATGAAGATAAGACTGAGATCCTCATCTGTACCCCTGACAAGCTGGTTCCCAAAGTCAGAGACTCTCTTGGTCAGCTTGCTTCTCACACCAAACCTTCCGTCAGGAATCTTGGCGTGACCTTTGACCCAGCTCTCACCCTGGATTCTCATGTCAGTTCTCTTGTTCGCTCTTCCTTCTTCCATCTCAGGAACGTCGCTAAGCTGAGTCCCATTCTGTCCCGCTCTGAACTTGAGACAGTTCTCCACACCTTCATCTCCTCACGCTTAGACTACTGTAACTCTCTTTTCACGGGTCTGTGCAGAACCTCCCTGAACCGTCTACAGGTGGTTCAGAACGCCTGTGCTCGGCTTCTGACCAAGTCCTCCAAACACACCCACATCACCCCGCTTCTCCTCCAGCTTCACTGGCTGCCAGTCAACTTCAGGGTTCATTTCAAGATCCTGGTTCTGGTCTATAGGGCCTTACATGGACAAGCACCATCTTACATTGGTGATCTTCTTAGTCCCTACACCCCCAGCAGGTCCCTGAGGTCCAGTGACCAAAGCCTACTGGTTGTGCAGCACCAGGCTAAAGGTCAAAGGTGACAGATCATCTGCTGCTGTGGCCCCCAGACTCTGGACCTCTCTCCCCCTGAGCCTGAGATCAGTGGACTCAGTGGTCTCCTTTAAAAAGCAGCTGAAGACTCACTTGTTCAAGCAGGTTTTGTATGACCTTCTTCACCTCTCTCTCTTTATTCTGCTCTCCCCACCTATTCCACCTTCCTCAGGATCCACTGGTTTCCCTCTTTCCTGTTCACTCTCTCTCTTTCTTTACATTTTTTTCTTTTAAATCGCAATTGCTTATTCTTGCTCATTTTGAATGCATTTTTAAACATTTTCGAAATGCTTTTTTATATTTTTACAATTTTTCATATTTTTTGTTTTTGTGAAGCGCCTCGTGATTTTTATCTTGAGAGGTGCTATAGAAATGATATTTTCTTCTTCTTCTTCTTCTATACTTTTTTCTCACACGTCCATCACTCTCATTCACGTTTGGCTTATTTTCTGGTCAGCAGCTCATTGTTGGCTGACATTTCAGACACTGAGATACACCCCATAGCTGTCAGCGACCATGCTTCGGTTTCTTTAACTCTGGTAAATAAGAAGACAATCCCACCAAGCAAAACTGGAGGTTTAATACATCACTGCTCAAAGACTAAGGTTTTATAGAATTTTTTAAAAAGGAGTGGGCTTTATATTAAGAACATAATGAACTGCCAGGAACATCAGCATCTATTCTCTGGGAGGCAGGAAAGGCAGTGATGAGAGGTAAAATAATCTCTTTCTCATCACGTAAGAAAATGAAAGAAAACAAACGTATTCAGGAGTTAGAGGAAATCATCAAGTCTTTAGAGGCATCCAAAGAAGAAGAGTCAATGAGCAAATTACGTAAAGCTAAATTAGAACTTCAAGGAATTATTGACAAAAAGACACAATTTTTAGCACAAAGACTACGAATAGAAAACTTTGAACATACTGTAAATCCTCTAATACAGGCCTGTATTTAATTAACTGCCAGGTATCATATTTTGGCCGGTGTGGGAGTCGTCGGAGGTGAATAATGGCCGTTTTTTTATTGTGGCCGGGTGGAATGTGGTAACAAGCAAGTACGGGGGGGCGGTTTTGTCATCGTCTCACCTTTGATTTGCCAGTGATAGACCGCAAGGGTAACTTTAACCGTGCGGACACGAAGAGGAGGCGAAAATTTGATATCAAGTTCAAAGAGAACGTGCTGATTATGCTGCAGAACACTCTGGGGAGCAGTAGCAGGGGTTGTATGAACTAGTCACTAGTCGACTTCACTATAGTGACTTGTTATGCCTGTCATCGACTAGTCGCTGTCACGTGATAATGACCGGCAAGATGCAGTCCTCGGAAAAGACAGCAGCCTGCTGTCAGCAGGTGACTGGTGATGCACCCGATCCACAGCAGCGAAACGCATCAGGCACAAATAAAAGAATAAAAGACAGAAAACATAAAAGGAAATGAGCCGACATGAACGATCGCGTGTTAAATTAGTTTTTGAGGTGGCGACACCTGATTTGATAATGTTACTGTGGCCGTGCTCAGGACGCAGATGTCTGGAGCGCGTCAACAATCAGAGCTTTGCATGTGCAAGCTGGTTAAGGTTAGGATGGGAGTGAGGGAAGGTTAAATTGCAAGAGGGTAAAGGTCACAATTTGGTTAAATGTCCGTTTTACGGCGGGTGTCAGTGCCGACGCTCTGGCACAGCGCGTTGCCTCCCGTGGCCGGCAAGCAGCGAGCGCTCCGGTGTTTTTGCGGTCGGTAGATCTTTTAGAACTGCAGTTCAAAGGTAACTCATGAGGTGAATATATATAGAAGGCAGGTAGCAGTTTCTCTTTAGGACTGAGAGGAGATGCAGGAAGATAATAAACAGGCAGGACAGAAAAATAGTCAAATAAAAACAAGTTAGTTTTTGTACCTGCTGGTTGCAACAAACAGACACCATTGAAGGTAATCAGAAGTGAGGAACAGAAAATGAAATAATTATTTTAATGTTTAGAGCAGCAGGAACTCCGAGAGGCTGCAGGCGCATCAGTGAGTGTGCGGCCGCTGCGCAGGGGGAGGGGGGAGGGGGCTGAAGCAGAAACTACCGTTGTTAAAAGAAATGTGTTTAACTTTGAAAATGTGGGCACAATTTTAATTGTCAAAAACTCCAGCGAACCATTAGTTCATTTTGCTCAAATAGAAATAGAGGCCTGCCTCTAATTCTGGTCCTCCTTCCAATAAAGGCCTGGAGCTTGATGAGCTTGAGTCAAATAAAGACCCGGGCCTGTATTAGAGGATTTACGGTAGTAATAAACCAGGTAAATTCTTAGCTAGCCAGTTAAAAATTAATAAAGAGAAAACTACCATATCTGCTGTTAAAGGCTCAACCGGGAATATAGTTTGTGACCCTGAAAGAATAAACAACACCTTCAGAGACTTTTACCAAACTTTGTACTCACCACAGATAAACCCATCAGATTACGAGATCGATGAGTTCCTTGACAGGATAACACTTCCTAAATTATCAGACAGCCAAGTTACAGTCCTGGACTCGCCACTAACATCAGCGGAGCTCCAGGAAGCCCTTAAATCCATGACGAATAGGAAAGCTCCAGGTCCAGACGGGTTCCCAGCAGAATTCTACAAAGAATTCTGGATCATTCTGGCTCCAACATATTTCAGAATGGTGAGGGAAATCGAAGAGAGTGGCAGATTACAGTCAAGCATGAATTCAGCCAATATTAGTCTCTTGTTAAAACCAGGCAAAGACCCTGCATTTCCTACCAGCTATCGCCCAATTTCTCTTATTAATGTTGATCTCAAAATAATTTGTAAAGCCCTGGCCAAAAGATTAGAGAAGGTAACCCCCTTCATAATACACCCTGACCAAACTGGTTTCATTAAGGGTAGACAGTCATCCACAAACTCACGTAGATTACTTAATTTGATAGATTTCTCTTACAGTAGAAACATAGAAACTAGTATATTATCTCTAGATGCAGAAAAAGCTTTTGATAGAGTTAACTGGAAGTTCTTATTTGCAACTTTACATAAATTTGGTTTTGGGAACTTCTTCATAAACTGGCTACAAACATTATACAGTTCACCAACAGCACGTGTCAGGACGAATGACCAAATATCAGCTAGCTTCTGTCTTCAAAGGGGAACCAGGCAGGGATGCCCACTCTCCCCCTCACTGTTTGCTATCTTTATCGAACCACTAGCAGCAGCAATTAGGCAAACAACAGGTATTAAAGGGATAAAGTGTAAGAAAATAGAACATGAGATAAGTCTTTATGCAGATGATGTTTTACTCTTTCTCCAGAATTCTCAATCCTCTCTCTCCCATTCAATAGAACTGATAAACTCTTTTTCAAGAGTTTCAGATTACTCTATAAACTGGTTAAAATCCACAGTTCTACCAATTAACTTCTCTTTTGTAAATTTGCTTAATACACAATTGGAGTCAGGGAATATCACATACCTGGGAATTAATATATCTCCCAAGTTAGCAGATCTAACCAAACTAAACTACATCCCACTTTTAAAGAAAGTGGAAGATGATCTTGCAAGATGGAGATCCTTACCGATATCACTCATGGGGAGAGTTGCTACAAATAAAATGATGGTCTTACCCAGAATAAATTACTTATTCTCGATGATCCCAAACAAGCCACCAGCTGTCTGGTTTAAATCTCTGGACTCCTCAATTACTAAATTCCTTTGGCAGGATAAACCTCCACGAATTAGCTTAAAAACGCTTCAGAAGACCAAAGACAGAGGAGGACTGGATTTACCCAACTTTTTTATTATTTCTTAGCCAACAGGCTGCAATATATACCAAGATGGTTGCAATATAGCCCACTAGATGAGTCCTGGTTAGATATAGAACAGACACTTTGCAATACGATAGAGCTTTCAGACTTACCATTTATTAGCTCAAGCATAAGAAAACATGAAAGCTTCAAAAGTATTAGTATCAGCACCTCTTTGACCGCATGGTGGGAGTATCTTAAAATGACAGAGTCTTCACTAGTACCATGCAGACACACACCTATCTGGAATAATCCTGACATTTTGCAAAACAACAAAATAATGAACCTTCCGGACTGGAAAAATAAAGGAATCCTATACCTGGAACACATATATGAAGGATTGGACTTCATCCCATTTAATAGAATAGTCTCCCAATTTGGAATAGATAAGAAATCACCTAATTAAATCTGTAGTCAAACAAAATTTAAGCTCAATAAAATAGAATTACAAACACCACCAAGGGTATTAGACTTCTATAATCTCAAACCCCCCAAACTACTGTCTAAAGTGTATAAGACACTGTCCAAAAGAGACGATAGAATAGTAATCCCTATTGAAAAATGGGAGGTGGATCTATCAGTCAGCTTTGACCAGAACTTCTGGTCCCAAACTTGTTTAAAAACTTTTAAAATGATCAGACACCCCAATTTACAATTAATTCAATACAAAATTCTACACAGAGTACACTATACAGGTCATCGGATGTTCAAGATGGGGTTTGTGTCGTCTGACACCTGTACACACTGCACAAACAACATTCCTGACAATTAAGAATCAGAATAGATAGATAGATAGATAGATAGATAGATAGATAGATAGATAGATAGATAGATAGATAGATAGATAGATAGATAGATAGATAGACAGACAGACAGACAGACAGACAGACAGACAGACAGACAGACAGACAGACAGACAGACAGAAAGATAGATAGATAGATAGATAGATAGATAGATAGATAGATAGATAGATAGATAGATAGATAGATAGATAGATAGATAGATAGATAGATATCCTTTATTGTCATTAAATTATTGTCCATTCAACGAAATTTCCTAGAGCTTCACATTAGGTGTCCACTAAAAAATGCTAAGAAAAAAGAAGCTAAAACAAGTACAATATGCACCATACAATAAAAACAAAGACATTACAAAATACAATAAATAGTATCAATGTAGTTGATTTTTCTGTCCATTCAGGGTTCTAACAGCCCAGGGAAAGAAACTCTTCCTCAGTCTGTCGGTCCTGCAGCTGAGGGATCTGAACCTTTTCCCAGAGGGCAGCATGGCAAAAAGGTAGTGGTTTGGGTGGTAAATGTCCCTGGAGATGGTCCTTGCTCTAGTGAGACACCTCTGCAGGGCGATAGTGTCCAAGGAGGGGAGGTTGCATCCAATCACCTTTTCCGCCACTCTAATGACCCTGTGGTATCTGTTTTTGTCAGCTACTTTGCACCCCGCGTACCACACAGGGATAGTGTAAGTCATCACGCTCTCAATGATTGCTCGATAAAAAGACACCAAGAGGTTGGTCTGCAGCCTGTTCCACTTCAGGACCCTCAGGAAGTGCAGCCGCTGTTGTGCTTTTTTCACCAAGGCAGTGGTATTGATTGTCCATGACAGATCATCAGAGACGTAAATCCCGAGAAACTTAAAGGAGGGAACTCTCTCCACCTCAGCTCCTTTAATGCAGAGAGGGCGGGGGGCATCCTTACTCCTTCGGAAGTCAATAACCATCTCCTTGGTCTTCTTGATGTTAAGAGAGAGGTTATGATCATCACACCATTCTGATAAATGGCAAACCTCATCTCTGTATGCTGTGTCATCATTGTTATGGATAAGTCCTACAAGAGTGGTGTCATCTGCAAACTTAATGAACTTATTAGAGCGATGAATAGGAATGCAGTCATGGGTGTAGATGGTGAACAGCAGGGGGCTTAGCACACAGCCCTGAGGGGAACCAGTGCTGAGTATCAGAGTGGTTTACCGCTTGTCACCAAACCTGACAGCCTGTGGGCGATTGGTGAGGAAATCTTTGATCCAGCCACAGGTGGTAGGGGGGAGGTTCAGGTTAATCAACTTGGCTACAAGAATGTTCGGGATTATGGTATTAAAAGCAGAGCTAAAATCAATAAAAAGCATTCTAACGGAGGTGCCGGGGTTCTCCAGATGTTGCAAAGAGGAGTGGAGAGCATTAGATATGGCATCCTCAGTAGACCTGTTTGCTTTATATGCAAACTGGTAGGGATCCATGCTGGGTGGGAGGAAGTCCTTGATATGTTTTTGCACCAGCTTCTCAAAGCACTTGGTCACCACCGGTGTGAGTGCTATGGGTCTGTAATCATTGAGACTGTTGACTATAGTAGACTTGGGGAGTGGGACTATTGTTGATTTCAGACAATATGGAACTGTAGCTTCAGACAAGGAGCGATTGAATAATTTGGTAAATACCATGGACAGCTGTTCTGCGCAGTACTTCAGCACCTTGCCAGGAATACCATCTGGACCAGCCGCTTTCCTCTGATGAACAGCCCTGAACACGGTACGAACCTGTTGTTCTTGAAGTGTAAGTATTTGTGTATCTGAACTAAACTCAGCGGGTGATGTTACAGGAGTGATGCTGTTGCGAGTCCCACATGCCAAAGACAGTGGCAAGTACGGGGTCAGAAGGTGAGCCACACTGGACTGGCTTGTGCGAGCAAAATCAACCAGTCGACAGGAGTTGGGCTGCAGGTCAAAAAAACTGTGGTCAGAAACAAGGGTCACACAAGGGTCACAGGGACAAGAGGACAGAACTGGGCGAAGGGTCAGGAGACTGACCCCACCTCTTTGCCCCACCCCTGGCTTGGAAAGATGGGATTGGAGGAGAACAGAATGAAGACAAGCCCATCAGATCCAGAAGCCCTCTCGGGAACATTGGAGAGAAACTGAAGAATGCTGCAAAAGATGATGCAATGACCTGTGTTAAGAAGGAAAATGACACCAAATGTTTTGTGTTGAGCTACAAAGTGTGTATCTGGTAAATGACCCCATGACCTTAAGCTGGTCCAGGAAGGGTATATAAGAACAGCTCTGAACAGCAGAGGGAGATTGAGAGATTCGACAGCAGCTGGGGCAGAGGACAAGAAGAGACAGAGCAGATTTGGAGGGGTCATCCCCCGTCCTGCTGGATGGGGGATGACAGGCAGTTTTTTGGAGAGAAGCAGAGCTAGACAAGTGAGTTCTTGGAGAGATTCTGAGAAGACGAGAGCTAGTGTAAACTAACTCTTATTTAATCATTTTGAACTAATTCCTCCGTGGGGGATAGCAGTTGTTTTTTCATCTACCCATTTTTGTATTTTGATTTTGTAATAAACCTTTTTTGAAAAAGAAACATAATCCTGATTCTTTCAGGTTTTCTCTAAAGCTTCACGAGTGGGGGGCCCTGGCCATAATTGCACAGAGGTAAGCATGTCGAAGATCGGTCTCTGAATTATCAGGACTTACTTTACAGTTTATAACAGAATAATATAAAGAAACCTTAAGATAAGGGAAGTTTTAACTTCTCTCCCCTTGCGAGTAACGAGTTGTCTTAAGGGTGATAAAAGCAAAATATTCGAGGTTATTTTGGCTCTGATTGCAGGTTGAAAAAGTCTCTAATCAGCTGGAAGGTTGGATTAATAAATAAATTGATAAACTTATGTTAGCCTGATCAACTAGCATAAATCATTTTATAGTTACCAACCTCCCACATAAGCTGTTAGGGGCGCAATTAATTCCGGGTAGCCCAAACAATTGCTGAGAGGCTTGGCTTGCCTCCAGACTTCTCTCTAGTATCTTAACCAAAAGGTAACGAGTTTAAAAGAAGTGTAGCACTCTGGGGCTGGCTATTCGTGCAAGTCATTTCACCTTTAAAATAAAGGACAAGATTCTAATTAGGTAGTCCAAACCCGGATCTGGTACGATTATACTCGTCGATACACCCCCGAACCCTGATGGATGCACCGTCTCATAAGTTCTAACGGAACTGGGTTTTAAAGGAACCGGTAAATGGGACGGGCACGCGACATGGCGCCTGCAACGTGGGGCTAATCGGCGAAGGTTTAAATATTAGATACCGGACTATTCGACGTAGAACTGTCTTTTAGGCTGATAAAAGCTTGCGCGCTAAGGACCTATTAAGCTTATAACCTTGGAGTGAAAACCGCACCAGTTTCTCGAAAAGGAAAGAAATCTGGGAGAACGGACGATCAACTTAAAAAGGTATAAAGAAAATACGGCATTCCGACGCAAGAAAAGCCAAGGATAAAAGCTAGGCAAAAAATAAAAATAAATAAAGAATAAGAAAAACTTTTAACCAGCCATGGCAGATAGATCTTTCAATATCCTGTAACAGGAGCTTTCAGAATGAGGCTGGAAAAGCTAGTATGGAGCTGCGGCGGGGCGCTGTCCGGGTGCTGAGGCACAAGTGAGATGCGATTAAACGTCATGGCTGGATCAAAATCTAGTGAAGGACTGATATGTAAGAATCTGTGTGACTTGGGCCTCGTTTCTGGTAACACGGGGAGGTATTTGTCACGAACTGTAAAGTAATCATGTTTCCTAGCTTCATAGAATCTCATGTCGGGCATCGTCACGCGCAATGGAGGCTAGAAGCCGGGAACATGTTTAATGTGTGAACCTCTGTGCTTAAGGGCTCCGTGAGGGGAGAAACCGTGCCGCCTGTAAAGGACGGACTTATAACTGGGAGCATTGGAACTCTGCTCCAATTAAACTTTGTTTTTAGAGGATCTGCTTGAAACAAGCACCTAGCTTCCGCTCTCGGCAGCCTGCAGATATGAGAAGCCACAGCTGAACAGAGAAAAAGCACTCAAGTCAGCTGAGCAACAACAGACAAGCAGGATGTGGTGACATCACCCCTCCCCCTACTAGTTCTGTTGAGAAGGGAGAGTCCTGAACTAACAGCTCCGTATGATTCTGACCTGACAGACAGCTACACTAATAATGCGTAAGCATTTTTAACCTCGCTACATTTGGTGTTGTTGGCAGGATCCATGTAGTACTGTCAAGTAGGTCCATGGATGTGAAGTTTGTGGCACCCTGCGCGGGAGTACGAGGACGCGCTGGTGGAAAGAGGGGGGAAGGTGTGACAGTGTGAGCGTTCTGTCACAATGTCTTGATTGATAATGCATACTGGCCATTTGGCTAAGGGGATGTCCCTTTGGCTGAGTGGTTAGAGCGTATGACTCCCACCCCGGGAGTCTCGGGATCGAATCCCGCCTGGGCCCTCATTGATCCACCTTGCCACACTTTATAGTTTTTAGCGTAAGCTTCCCACCTGCAGCTACAAGCAGAGTTAGCTTGTTGCTGTTCAGGTGTGTGAGGAGAATATTTGAAGCTCTGCAGTAAAAGATGTCTTCAGTCTGGAGGGAGAGAGTCTCTGCTTGAAGGTGGAGACTGAGATGTTCCAACCAGCAGCTCAGCTGACCAGATGGCAGTAGAAACTGGTGGAGAAGCAGGAACCCAGTTCTGAACCCTCATGAACAAACATCTGGTTCTTCAGAGACTGAAGTGAGTGATGATGATGATGATGGTGTGTATCTGGACTCTGAGCTAGTCAGACTCTGGGTCTGAGACTGGAGATGAAGATGATCCAGAGGAGGAGGCAGCCCCACCCCAAAGAAGGCTGTTGCAGTCCCCTGGCTAGATTTTTCTCGCATGGGGGATGTTGCGAGTCCCACATGCCAAAGACAGTGGCAAGTACGGGGTCAGAAGGTGAGCCACACTGGACTGGCTTGTGCGAGCAAAATCAGCCAGTCGACAGGAGCTGGGCTGCAGGTCAAAAAAACTGTGGTCAGAAACAAGGGTCACACAAGGGTCACAGGGACAAGAGGACAGAACTGGGCGAAGGGTCAGGAGACTGACCCCACCTCTTTGCCCCACCCCTGGCTTGGAAAGATGGGATTGGAGGAGAACAGAATGAAGACAAGCCCATCAGATCCAGAAGCCCTCTCGGGAACATTGGAGAGAAACTGAAGAATGCTGCAAAAGATGATGCAATGACCTGTGTTAAGAAGGAAAATGACACCAAATGTTTTGTGTTGAGCTACAAAGTGTGTATCTGGTAAATGACCCCATGACCTTAAGCTGGTCCAGGAAGGGTATATAAGAACAACTCTGAACAGCAGAGGGAGATTGAGAGATTCGACAGCAGCTGGGGCAGAGGACAAGAAGAGACAGAGCAGATTTGGAGGGGTCATCCCCCGTCCTGCTGGATGGGGGATGACAGGCAGTTTTTTGGAGAGAAGCAGAGCTAGACAAGTGAGTTCTTGGAGAGATTCTGAGAAGACGAGAGCTAGTGTAAACTAACTCTTATTTAATCATTTTGAACTAATTCCTCCGTGGGGGATAGCAGTTGTTTTTTCATCTACCCATTTTTGTATTTTGATTTTGTAATAAACCTTTTTTGAAAAAGAAACATAATCCTGATTCTTTCAGGTTTTCTCTAAAGCTTCACGAGTGGGGGGCCCTGGCCATAATTGCACAGAGGTAAGCATGTCGAAGATCGGTCTCTGAATTATCAGGACTTACTTTACAGTTTATAACAGAATAATATAAAGAAACCTTAAGATAAGGGAAGTTTTAACTTCTCTCCCCTTGCGAGTAACGAGTTGTCTTAAGGGTGATAAAAGCAAAATATTCGAGGTTATTTTGGCTCTGATTGCAGGTTGAAAAAGTCTCTAATCAGCTGGAAGGTTGGATTAATAAATAAATTGATAAACTTATGTTAGCCTGATCAACTAGCATAAATCATTTTATAGTTACCAACCTCCCACATAAGCTGTTAGGGGCGCAATTAATTCCGGGTAGCCCAAACAATTGCTGAGAGGCTTGGCTTGCCTCCAGACTTCTCTCTAGTATCTTAACCAAAAGGTAACGAGTTTAAAAGAAGTGTAGCACTCTGGGGCTGGCTATTCGTGCAAGTCATTTCACCTTTAAAATAAAGGACAAGATTCTAATTAGGTAGTCCAAACCCGGATCTGGTACGATTATACTCGTCGATACACCCCCGAACCCTGATGGATGCACCGTCTCATAAGTTCTAACGGAACTGGGTTTTAAAGGAACCGGTAAATGGGACGGGCACGCGACAATGCTAGTTGTGGGGAAGCTGGTATTCTCAAAACGAGCAAAGAAATAGTTGAGTTCTTCGGCTAATGAAGCTCCTATTTCAGTACTAGATCTGCTGTCCTTGTATTTGGTCATATGTCTCAGTCCTTCCCAGACCCTCCTTGGGTTGCTGGCAGCCAGATGTTGCGACAGCTTTTTGGTGTAGCTCACTTTAGCCTCCTTGATTCCCTTTTTAAGATCAGTCCTTGTCCGCCAGTACTTGGCCTGATCTCCCGACGCGTATGCAGCATTACGTGCCTTTAACAGTACCCTGACCTTATTCGTCATCCAGGGTTTACAGTTAGGGTAGATCCGAACCTGCTTATGAATGATAACAGTGTCCATGCAATGTTTGATATAACAGAGCACAGCATAAAATGCTCCATTCTGTGTGAGCAAAACAGTCCTGCAGTTGAGCCATGGCTTCATCTGTAAGAGTAGTAATGGTTTTAATAATTGGCCTTGGTCTTTTATTCAGTGGTATGTCTGCAGGTAGGAGGAGCAGAGAGAGATGGTCTGACTTTCCAAGTGGGGGGAGAGAGAGGGATTTATACGCCTGTTTAATATTTGTGTAAACATGATCCAAGATGTTGTTTCCTCTGTGGGGCATTTCACATGTTGGACAAATTTAGGCCGCACAGTTCTCAACCACACTTTGGTGAAATCTCCTGCTATAATATGTAATCCTTCAGGATATGTTTGCTGCTGTTCACTGATTTTATAATATAAATGATCAAGGGCTAGACTGACATTGGCATCCGGTGGTATATAAACTGCTGTTATCATCACAACAGTCAGTTCCCTGGGCAGATAAAACGGTCTACACGTGACAGATATCGTCTCTATATCTGGTGAACAGAATGTAGCAGAGATCCTGCTGTTCGTACACCAGTTGTTGTGTGTGTAGATACACAAACCTCCTCCTCTACGTTTTCCAGCTGAAGCTTTCCTGTCGCTACGGTGTAGAGTGCGGCCCGGTAGTTGCACTGACACATCAGGAATGTCCTCTCGTAACCAGGACTCCGTCACGACCAGAACGCAGCAGTCCCGGGTGAGTGAATGAGCTGTGAGTATAAATCCAATTCATCGATTTTGTTGACAATAGATCGTGAGTTGGTCAGGAAAATGCTTGGGAGTGGTGGTTTAAATGGCTGCCTCTTTAGTCTGGCTTGAAGACCAGACTGGCAGCCCCACTTTTGTTTGCGTTCCTTCCGCCTCCTACGACGCGTAACTGAGCCAACAACGATCCACGGAGCGTCCAATGGCCTCGCTATTTTCGGAGGGATGTTGTGGGAGCTTTGATACTCCTTTGTCATGGGCATCCGGCAGTTGTATCCGATGCTGTATAGTTCCCCTCGGTCATACGTGAGTTTCGCTCCGCAATAGTCCATAATAAAACATAAAAAGACGGCACAAATCATGGTAAAAAGCCTAAGTGAAGAGCTCAGAGCCGCTGCGTCTGTGCGCGCCGCCATCTTGCCTCGAATCAGAATCAGAACAGGTTTATTGCCATTGTCAGTGAACAAACAATTCACAAACTAGGAACTTGCTTTGGAACTAATGTGCTACATATAACATGAATAATAAGATTGAAAATAGAATAAAATAGGATAAAACTTTCAGCTATAAAAAATGGCAGGTAATGGTAACATGGCCGATAACGTGACGTTGTGTCGAGTACAGAAGACCAGCATGGTTGTGTGTTTATAAGCTGTTCACAAGTCTAACGGCAGATGGAAAGAAGCTGTTCTTATGGCGGGAGGTTCTGGTCCGGATGGAGGTTCTGGTCTGGATGGACCGTAACCTCCCGCCTGAGGGAAGCGGCTCAAAAAGTCTGTGACCCGGGTGAGAAGGGTCAGCTGCTATCCCACCTGCATGCCCCCGAGTTCTGGAGACGTACAGGTCCTGGAGAGATGGAAGGCTGCAGCCAATCACCTTCTCAGCAGAGCGCACAATGCGCTGCAGTCTATGTTTGTCCCTCACTGTGGCTCCAGCGTACCACACAGTGATGGAGGAGGTGAGGATGGACTCGATGATGGCCGTGTAAAACTGCACCATCATCTGGGCCGGCAGCTTGGCCTTTTTCAACTGCCGCAGAAAGTACATCCTCTGCTGGGCCTTTTGATCAGGGAGCTGATGGATGGCTCCCACCTAAGGTCATGTGTGATGGTGGTTCCGAGGAAGCGGAAGGAGTCCACAGTGGTGACGGAGGTGTCCATCAGGACGAGGGGGAGAGATGGGGCTGTGACTTTCCTGAAGTCCACAATCATCTCTACTGTCTTCTGAGCATTGAGCTCCAGGTTGTTGCTGTTGCTCTAGTACACCAGCCGTTCATTACATTCATGCACTGTGGTCCTGTCCACCTGTCCAGGAATTTTGGGGTAGAGTGTGTGAAGACCTGTCAAAGTCTCTGAAATGTCATATCCCAACCGCCCCCATCTCTTTGTTTACTGGGAAACCTGGACGATGTCCCGATTGAAGCATCTTTGGTTCACGTGGTTCTGACTGCCATATGCATCGCTAAGAAAACTATCCTCTTGAATTGGAAAAATAGAGAAACTCTCTGCATTAACCAGTATAGAAATCTTTTGTTAGATCATATTACACTTGATATAGCCTCTGCTTCCACTTCAGATCAATCTCTTTGGGCTCCTTTGATCGGTTCCATCACATAGCGATGGTGGGGGACCGTTGATGTTGTCCTGCGGGATGGTGTGGGTGGGGGGGTGAAGGGTCTGAGTTTGGAGTATTCGGATGTTCCCTGGGGGTGGGTTCACTGGGGATGTCTGGGACTGGGGGGCCATTGCCCCCCTCTGGAGGTGCTTGGGTTGCCTCGGGGGGTGGACTGCTGGCGGTTGTGAGTGGGGCCCCATGGAGGTCTTGGCGGCGGCCATGGGTCACTGCCTGGCGGCTGCACTGCCCCTGGGCGGGTCAGGGGGGAGAGGATTGCCTGGGGACTTGTGGTGTTGGGGTGGCCGGCCCCATGTGGGGATCTTGGCGGGGCCTTGGGGGTCGGGTCCTGGCATGTATGCTGCCGGGAAGAAGGCAGGAACATGCAGCAGTGCCTGGCCCGGGTTCAGGGACCTTGGGTAGGCCTTGGCTCCTCTGCTTTCCCATCACAGGGGAGGGGGAGGTCCAGGAGGTGGAGGACCCAACCTTACCTGTATGTCCTATGTCTTATATATTCTGGAAGTTGTGCAAATGCAGGGATGGGCATAGATATTCTGCTAGGGTGGGGCTGGGTTGGTGCCCTCGGACTCCGTGAGGCTCTGTAATGCTGCTGCTTTGGGCCCTGGCAGGATGGGCTGGGGTCTCCATGCCCTGGACGGCAATTTGACAACGGAGGTGCCTATTGGGGCCAGTGGGGGAGCTGGCTCCCTGGGGGGCTAAGCCCAACAAGCCATTCCTCCCCATTCCCGCATATTTCTCTCCTCCTGCTCCCTCACATCATCACACAAACATGCACATAGGACCTTGGGGGGTGGACAAGTCAGGGAGTGCGGGTATGGACCCCATTTCCACATTCCTGTGGCAACCTTCCCCCCAATTTTATTTGCACCTTAAACACTTCCACCGACGACATTCCACGCAAACACACACTTAGGGCCTTGGGAGTGAGCACATTCAACGGCATTTGGCAGGGGGATTTCTCAGCCTCCTCCTGAGTGCCGGTGCCCACTTCCAATTTTAAACTGCACTTAGACACCGAGGTCTGAGGGTGCAAGTGGGGTGGTGCGGTGGCATCAGCTGGCATAGGCCGGACAATGCCCGAACTGCCCGCTCACCACAGCCATGGAATACACATCATTAACACACAACACTATATTGGAGAAGGTGGGGGGAGAAAAAGAAGAAGAAGAAAATATCATTTCTATAGCGCCTCTCAAGATAAAAATCACGAGGCGCTTCACAAAAACAAAAAATATAAAAGATTGTAAAAATATAAAAAAGCATTTAGAAAATGTTTAAAAATATATTTTAAATGAGCAAAAATAGGCAATTGGGATTTAAAAGAAAAAATGTTAAGAAAGAGAGAGAGTGAATAGGAAAGAGGGAAATCAGTGGATCCTGAGGAAGGTGGAATAGGTGGGGAGAGCAGAATAAAGAGAGAGAGGGGTGAAGAAGGTCATACAAAAGCCAGCTTGAACAAGTGAGTCTTCAGCTGCTTTTTAAAGGAGACCACTGAGTCCACTGATCTCAGGCTCAGGGGGAGAGAGGTCCAGAGTCTGGGGGCCACAGCAGCAGATGATCTGTCACCTTTGGTCTTTAGCCTGGTGCGCTGTACAACCAGAGACTAGGGGTCTTAGCACACCTCTGTTGTTGCTTGGCTTCCTGGGGCTGGAGGCTAGGAGGGAGATCTGGCCGTCTGGTTGGGGTCTGGGGTGGTGGGTTGCTGTGCTCGGCGTTGGGCGGGGGTGCCTGCTCATCAGCACCCCAGCAGAAAGGGTCAAACTCTGGTAACTGGTGATGGTTGTACCCCATGTGCAGCAGTACCGGGACCAGAGTGAATAGGGTGTGTATGGGGAGCATGAGTGGGTGTCCGGCGTGCATTTTTGTAAGTCTTTGGTTGTATGTGCATGTGTGAGCATGAGGGAGGGAGCGTGTGACTGTGTTTGTGTATGACTGTATATGTCAGGTGGGGCCTTTGACTCCTCCCCTCTCCTGGGACTTCTTTTGATGATATAGATCTTCGTCTCCCCTCCCCCTGCCACACCTGGTGTGGGGTGTGGTGCCTTGGTCTGCCTGAGTGTTCGTGGCTCCCGGGTCAGGGGGTTTAAGATTTTTGGCGTCTGCCTGATCATTCCCGGTGGCGGCCTGGTGGGGTCTGGGTCCCTGGGCTCTGCTGCGTCCCTGGCGGGGGTCGTCGCCCCTGGGTCCCGGGTCGCTGGGTCCCGGGCTCGGCCGGCTAGGGGGTGGGAGGCTGCGGGCGGGCCTGAGGGCTTGCCGATGATGTCTCCCGGGACTCTGCTGGCTGCTGGTTGTGGCCCGGGGCGATCCTCTGTGCCTCTGGAGGGGGGCGGGGGCCTTTCTGGTTGCAGTCTCCTTGGGGTTCCTGTGTTCTGGGGCAGCGCCTGGATCTCTGGGACTTGGAGCCCCCCCACCCCCCCCCACCCCCCACCCCCGTCTCCTACACATCTTTGGGGGGCAGATCTGTGGTCGCTCACACTCTCTGTTGGACGCTCCTATAGAGAAACCTTACATAAACAAGCACGTGTACACACACAGGTGCTCACATGGTGCTCTCATAAGTATGGGCTTGGGCACGCTCAACACAGGTCTTAAGACTATGGTGGGCACTTAATGCACTGTGATTTATTATCGTGTGACTGTTCAGTTAAACAATGTTCATTATATATTTCTTCATCAAATTGAAGCAGTGATAGCTTGATCTTGTTGTGTTGTTGTGTCCCATTTTTTTTGTTGCTTTTTTCTTTTTTTGTCTCTTTCTGCAGGTCTAGAAGCAGACTCTTGTTCATTATTGCTGATTTTTGTGGAACCCCCACCCCACCCCCCACCCCCTTCCCCCCTCTCTCCCCACCTTTTGTCTTTTCCTTTCTTTTTCACCTCCGACTCCGTGTCTGGTCGGAATTACAAAGCATTCAAAAACAATAACAATAAAGTTTTAAGTATCAGGCGTGACATTAAAAGCAGACGCTTTGATGCTCCACCTGAGAGTAAATGTGTAAGGCTTGTTACCAACATTCAGACATCAATTCTGCTTGCTTCACAGCCAGACAGGACAAAGTTAAAAAAATAATAAAAAATTCAGAATAGATTTTAAGATCCTTCTTCTCACATATAAAGCTCTTAATAATCAAGCTCCATCATACATCAGTGATCTGATTGTTCCATATGTTCCTAACCGAGCACTTCGCTCTCAGACTGCAGGTCTACTGGTGGTTCCCAGAATATCTAAAGTTAGGATGGGAGGCAGATCTTTTAGTTATCAGGCTCCTCTCCTGTGGAACCAGCTCCCAGCTTTAGTCCGTGAGGCAGACACTTTGTCTACTTTTAAGAATAGGCTCAAAACATTTTTATTTGATAGGGTCTATGGTTAAAATCTGATGTTAGCCTAGATCTGGACAAGTGGGGGAGTAGAGGGAGGTGGAGTGTACAGTCGGTAAAGACGGCTCTCCCTTGCCCTGCCTCCAACATGCCTCCATCTAAATAGGATAGATTATCCAGAGTTATCTCTGTAGTTATGCTGCTATAGGCTTAGACTGCTGGAGGATACACTGACCACTTTCCACACTCTACTACTTTCTTCTACAATCTGCTCTTTAACTGTATTATTTCCTGCTATTTCAGCTGTTAACTTTATTTTCTCTCTAAGTGTTTTCTCCCCAGAAGAAGCTACAACGATGTTCTGCTGAGCTGTGGTGGCCTCATGGAGGGGGCCATCGACTAGCACACTGCTGCTAACCACTTAAACATTCTCCCTCTCCTGATGATAACTTTTTGCTTTCCTTGACGTTGGATGTGCTACTACTAGTTTACCCGTTTAATTATAGATCCACTAGGATAAATACAATAAAGTTTATCTCACCAAACAGAATATTTACTAAGACATCACAATAGAACTATAGACACATTATTGTGTGTGTGTGTGCGTGTGTGTGTGTGTGTGTGTGTGCACGTGTGTGTGTGTGTGTGTGTGTGTGTGTGTGTGTGTGTGTGTGTGTGTGTGTGTTTGCGTGTGTGTGTGTGTGTGTGTGTGTGTGCACGTGTGTGTGTGTGTGTGTGTGTGTGTGTGCACGTGTGTGTGTGTGTGTGTGTGTGTGTGCACGTGTGTGTGTGTGCGTGTGTGTGTGCACGTGTGTGTGTGTGTGTGTGTGCATGTGTGTGTGTGTGCGTGTGTGCTCTGTCTTCTCCATCCCCAGTGAGTCGTGGAGGATGGCTGCTTAAGCTTGGTTTCTGCTTGACGCATTCACTTCCCGCTTGGTGATGCGGCTCGCGGATGGAACGCGCTTCACAACTCGCAGCGTTTATGGTTCGTGCGGCTCGTCTCTGCGGTGAGCCATTATTCTCCCAAACTGTAGGGGGCAGCATGGAGCTCTACGGCATGCATCCAACACTACACCATAGTAGAAGTAGAAATTACTGTTTACAACATGGCATTCCAGCATTTTTAACAGCGTCCTCGTCTTTTCCGACAGTGCGAGCTATTTCTCTCCAAGAATTATTAACAACATGTTGATCACGGTGATCTTTGAGAGCGGAATCATACAAATGTCTGTATTTACAAACCTCTGCCATACTAGTTCTTGCCAATCCGCCATGTTTTTCCGCGTCCGACCGTCCGCGTGGTTAGAAATTTTCCGAGGTGCGCGTTGCGGAAGTTCTGGGCCGTGCGGAGGCGCGGCGGAGGGGCGTGGTTGTTAAAATGACGCAAAATGATGCAACTTTTCCGTGCGGAGCCGTGCGGTTCTCGCGGACATGTCAAGCAAAAACCAACCTTTATACTGAGCCAGGATTCTCTGGAGGTTTCTTCCTGTTAAAAGGGAGTTTTCCTCTCCACTGTCGCTTTATGCTTGCTTAGTATGAGGATTGCTGTATAGACTCTGACACTAGTCAGTGACCTGATGCAATGTGCTGGGTTCCTTATATAGGAAACATTAATTCTGATTGGCTTAATGAACTGACCTGAATTGGAATGTTTATTATGTGAAGTGCCTTGAGACGACTGTTGTCGTGATTTGCACCTGAAATAATCATAATAGTTTTACTCTGATCAAGGCCCAGTAAGATGTGTCAG
This sequence comes from Nothobranchius furzeri, assembly GCF_043380555.1. Lineage (NCBI taxonomy): Eukaryota > Metazoa > Chordata > Actinopteri > Cyprinodontiformes > Nothobranchiidae > Nothobranchius > Nothobranchius furzeri. Next base: position 31,664,111 of record NC_091741.1, on the reverse strand, counting down.
CGGCAGTGAGGTATCTATCATCTGATGCTGTGGTCTTTAGCAGAAACGTCACGGACGATTGTTGCCCGGACAGGCCAGCTGCACTGGCTAACTTAGCTTGCTACCATTAGCTTAAAGTTGGCGTGCTGAGCCTCAGATCTCCCCCTCCCCGCTCCAAAAGATGCCTGCCACAACCATACTGCACTGATGGGCACCACTGCGGGACTCCGCTTAAGCTTTTATTAATTGGAAGCAGTGTATGGTCAAATAAGTTTTTAAAGTATCAAAATTTCCAAGAAAACAGGTGGTACATGGAAGAATATTTAGCCTCCTCCGGTAAATCCCATCTTCATGGGTGTGGGAGGCTCCAATGGCTGCCCAAGGATAAAAGCAGGTGGACAATAACATCGTCGCTTCACACCAACTCAAAGACTGAGTCCGTACTTGAAGCACACGAATTTAGTTAAGAGCCTACCAAATCAGTAAATAGCACGGGTACTGCAACGCCGACTGGCTAACACTAGCAGAGCTGAAGGTCCTCCATCATTAAAAAGTCATGCACAATAATCCGCTAGCTAATGGTAATGGATACTACCGCTAACCGCTTTACCTCAGAAAAAAACACCTAGCTCGGGCCATTCTTCTTAGACTTACCGCACGGGATAAAAACTGAAAACCTGCTCCGATATTTATCTTATTCCACAAGAAAAAAAGGTCTTTCGATGCGAGCAACTTCCTCGGCCCTTTCTCTCATCAGTGGTACTCACTCACCAACCAACCGAACTCTGCCCGCCCGGCCCGGCGAGAGGATGCGCCACACTACTGAACTCAATTTCTGAGAAACACCCACAACATCAATGCTGATTGTGATTGGCTGTTAAAGTCTGATGCTCTGCAGGGATTGGTCCAAATTTCTCATTTTGTCTGGTGGGCGTGATCACATGGACGAACACGAGAATGGAAAGAATAAAAATCACACTTCTCCCAAACTGAGCTAAAAACTATTTTGCTACACAAAACTGAAGTTGTTTCACTATGGTTATAGTTCACCCTGACTGGGTTTCATTTGCATTTATTTGTTTTGCAGTGTGTCAGAATGTGAATGTGGTCAGGATGCTGTCTGGTTTTGTCAGAAAAAAATCCTGCCACAAGCTCCTAGTTGGGGCTGGAAGGATATGAAGGGCGGATTGTCTGACAGCTTGAAAACCACAATAAAGTCTTTTAAAAATGTTTATAAGGTGAGCCATATTTATTCATGATATAAATGAAAGTTTTGTCAATACTGAGCTTTCTTTCATTTTAAATCTATAATTGAAAATTGCGGTTAAAAACTGAGCTTTAATTTCAGCATCATCTGAAATCTGTATCATAGAATCAAATAGATTAAACAAATGAATTTATTGTTCCTCTGTGGGAAATGTTTGGTGTAGGGAGTATTAACATTTTACATAAAGTACAGAAACTTCATTAAGTGCATATCCGCTGGGGGATAGGTTGAGATGTACAAAGACGGTGGTTATGACGATCATCAGATCAGCCACCTCATAACAGCTTGATGGTCCAAAAACGGTGGTGTTACAAGGTTCCTCCAATCCATGCAAGACAGAGAGCTCAGCAAACCCTTTATGTCTGCAGCCATCAGGATTTTAAATCTTCTGCAAGTGTTGGAGGACCTGCCAGACACTTTCCATCCAACATCTACCTGCTTTTCCTTGCAGGGTGGCAGAGGCCCTGGTGCCTATCTCCAGGGGTGCACCATCCATCCAGTTCATCGCAGTGCAACTCAGAGACGCACAGGTAAACCAACCAGGAATTGCATTTGACAGTTTTTAGGTTTTAGTAGGCTACATAATAAGTGTTACTTTACATATATGGTTACTTATGAATACAATCAAAGTCAAGTATGAAGTTAAGGCAACAAACAAAAACAGGATTATGTTACTATTCATCATCACTACCTTGTCCTTGTTCAGCTCTTTTTACCATTTCTGCCACTGATCACTCTTTTTTATTCATTTTCTTTTCCCCTTTTTATTATATTTTAAATATTTTTTTCAATCTTTATTAATTTTGTTCTTGTCCTTGTGGTTTTTATGTTGAGAGGTGCCATATAAAATACTGTTTCTTCTCCTTCTATCATGACAAACCTGTTCAAACTAGATGATAAATATTTCAAAATTTACTGAGTTTTGATGGGTGAAATAAAGATGAACAGCTAAAAGGATAGTGGACGTTTATGCAGCAGGTCCTGCACCTCTCTAAATTCAGCTAGATTTGATCTTGCTGAACTGTAATATGAAATATAATGGAAAAAATTTCACAGTCATATTTATACAAAATAAACCATTAATAAAGACTAGAGTAATATAAATAGTTACATATATTTTTTGTGTGAAAAAGGCTTGCTTGTATGAAATATTACTTGATGTAAAACCAAATTTACCTTTAGCGCAGTGGTTCTCAATCCTCGTCCATGGAAGGCCTGCATTCAAGGTGTTTTACTTTGAATCCTGTTTCAACACACCCGATTTGCAGGCTTGCGCAGAGCTTGATGAGCTGCGGTGATTCAACCACTGAATCAAGTGTGTTGGAGCAGAGGAACAACTAAACTGTGCTGGGTAACTGGCCCTCCAGGACCAGGATAGCAAACTACTGCTTTAGCATGAACCAACTTCTTTATTTCTTTCAGAAAAATTCAAACTTTTACGGAAACGTTGCATTTTTAATAATTTTTCTGTCATTAATGTAATACTTCATATATGTTTAATTAGTCAAAGTTAGAATGCAATAATGTAACTAAATGTGCAGTTGAGAACATTCATTTCCAGAGATATATTAGCTCTTAGCTTAGCCTGCATGTGGTGATAAACAGATTAAACTTATCACAAGAACACGTTCATTTGTAGGTCAAAATGAACTCGACGTGTTTATTTTTGGCGCCATATGTGCTTCACGTTCAATGCCTTTCTTCCAGCTGTATAACAGCAGGGGGCGCTGTCTCAGCAGAAGCGGTCTGAAACTGCAGGTGCGAACTAGAAGTGTGATTCAGCGGTTTCCCAACTGAAACCGGACTCTCTTCGGTCAGAACTAGAAGCAAGTGCTTCTCAGAGCGACGGGCTCTGACAGACTGGACTTTGAGATAAAAGGTAAAAAGTAAGTATAAGTACATCTATTTAAGACAGAGAAATCCCATTTGAAGAGAAGTGGTAGAGAACGTGACTCACGCTAGCTTTAGCTTCAACTAGCTACCGCCACTGTTGTCCAATTAACCGACTAGCCTGAACCAAACCAGGCTTACTGAATTTTTTATTTACTACATGATATTTAGACAATCCTAACTAAGTGACATAATGTTAACTGGTTTGGTGTTTTTCCAGTGCTTCGTGGCTGTTGAACTGTGGTGTGGATCAACCAAGCTGGGAAATGTCGAAAATCTCCATTTTGAAGGTGAGAAAGCATGTTACAAGCATTCAGCACCATTCAGCATTAACCAGTGGGTGCTGGTGATTTGTTTGGTTTTTAGGAGGGACGCATTTATGCCGTATGTAGATTTTTTTCACTCATCTTTATTGATAAAATTGTAACATCAACAAAATTGTTTAAAACAGTGAGTGACATTTAAAGGAGACATAACATGAAAAACCTACTTTTTTATCCATTAACACGATGTGTTTCACATTTTAAGTGTCTTAAGTGAGCAAAAAGGCTTATTAAAAAGGCTATTATTCACTGGAGTTGCTATTTAGATATTTAATAATTAAGTTTGGGCATATTTGTCCACCCGTTCAGTTTTTCAAATTATCTATTACATCAGTAATTTATTTCGTCAGGATAACTACCAAATATGGTAATGGCCTTCGGCTAAACACAGAGCCAATCCGCCATTTTTTCTTCTCGCTAAGATTTTTTGTAGTCCTATTGGAAAAATGCAGAATGTCTGGTTATTTTAGCCACACACAGCTCAAAACTTCCTCGTTTTAAGGAAGGGTGGTGTGGCAGTATTTAAACCCAGGAGCTGATGACACAACTGCTAAAAGAAAAAAAAAAACAAGAAAAAAGTAGTGTGTTTCTGTGTGTGTGTGTGTGTGTGTGTGTGTGTGTGTGTGTGTGTGTGTGTGTGTGTGTGTGTGCGCGCGCGCGCACGTTCGTTCGTTCGTGTCTCCCAGGCTAGTAAGTACTGAGGGCTTCATCTATCTAGAAGGAGTCATTTCCATCTGAATGTGGCAGCGACGGGACACAGCAGCAGAGCAGTAAGCTTCATATCACTCTAAAATGTCGACAAACTTTTACTTTAGATTTACGGCTGTCGCTACCCGATCCGTACCGGAAACCCGATCGGTACCACGCATGCGCGAATTTTACGTCACTTCCTCTCTTTGCCAACTTTGCGACAGTTACCGACTGCGGGAAGTTTAAACAATGGATACCTCCATTTACAACGAAATTCATGATTTTCTCCTCAACGGAGAGCTTCCGGCGATTGAACAAAAGCGCCGTAAAATAAGAAGAATGGCGCCTAATTACAGACTTAAAGGTAAGTACGAAAATTAAAGATGATCTTTTATCACGGTCTACAGCTGCCCTTGCTGCTTGAGGGTAGAGACTCCGTTATTGTTCTAAAGTTGCATGATGCCTGCGTTGACTCAGGATAGTGTAACGAGTAATATCAGTGTACAGTGTAGCATCGTCTGTAATATCGAAACTCTATATATAGGTCTACATCTTGGTGTGTGGTCTTATTTTAGATAAAAAAAATCGTAAATACAATATCATATATATATATATATATATATTAAAGATAATTGCAATTGGAGGTAAATGTACCATATTGGTGCAGATCTCAAACTTTAATATCTGTCAGACATTTCAATTTACTTTAGTCAGCAACTCCCATCTTTTTTTTTTCATTTTTATCTTGTTCCAGACAACAGACTCTTCTACACTGGCCCCAGTATGCAGAGCATGCGCCTGCTAGTCATGTCAGAGGAGGAGAAGAAGCCTGTTTTGATGGAGTGCCACAATAACCCTGGTACCGGGAACCACAATGGTGTCAGAGGTACCCGAAACAGGGTTGTTGCTGGCTATTACTGGCCAACATTGAACCAGGACATTGCTGAATGGGTAATGGCCTTATTTGAGTGAATAAGCTAAATCAGGTCGTCATAATTTTTTCTAAAACATCTGTAGGCTATATAATCACTTACATTTCAACATTAGTTTCTGTCTTTTTATTTTATTATCAAATTACATCAGCTGGTTTAGGGTTTCCTAGACATATTGTTTGGAATACGCCTTTCAGGTCAGATGTTGTCATCGCTGCCAGATGAATGACCCAATCAAGACCGTGGCACCAACATTACATCCCATCAAGGTACATCTTAAAGCTATTTACATTTAATTTTCAAGTTAATAAGCTTGTCTGCTGAAGGTTAGCTTTAAATTTTCACTTGATAAGTTCTGTGACCTGCAGGTAAGAGAACCTTGGGAGGTGCTGGGCATGGATTTAATTGGACCACTCCCAGAAACACGTCTAGGGAACCGATATGTCCTGACCATGACCGATCTGTATACCAAGTGGGTGATTGCAGAACCTCTTAAGTCTAAGACTGCTGCTGAGGTCTCTGCAGTCATGACGTCTAAGTTATACATGTTTGGCATGGTGAGGAAGATCATCACTGACCAAGGAAAGGAGTTTGTGAACCAGGTAAAATTTGTGAAAGTGTTAGTCGTACCTTGACATATGAGATGATGTATTTAGACCAAGTCTGCTCATGCCACTGCAGCTCAACGACAGCATTTTCAGCTTGCTGAATATTAAACATGCTGTCTCCAGTACTTACCACCCCCAGACCAACGGGCTGGTTAGCATTTGGATATCTAACCTTGAGTAACTCATGTGAAATCAGTCATGCTTCTTTATCTATTCTGCAATACAACTCAAAGGATGAGAGGACCAACCAGAACATTAAGCGCGCTCTCAGAAAGTACGTGAACCAGAACCACGATGACTGGGACGTTCACCTTGCTGCTGTGGTGTACGGCATCAACACTGCAAAGCAGGTATTCCTATTTTGACATTTTGTATGACTTTTATGCTGCTTCACAGTGTAGCATCGTCTTAAGAATGTGTTTAAACTTAAGCTTATAAAAAAAGAAGTTATTGACAAGTGCAAGAGAAAATGAATTAATGGAGAGATTTTGTGTGATCAGCACTCCACCCGCCACAGTCCCTATTTCCTGCTCTTCCACCGACATCCACGTCTTCCTGCTGTGATGAACACCTGTCCCATGGACGATGACTTTGAGGTTGCAGACCCAGAAGAGGACATCGACACAAGAGTTGAGGAGATGACGGTTCTGAATGAAATGGTCTGTACATTTGAAGAGGGCTGACTGACAGGGAAAGGAGATTTGTCGAGGGAAAAAAGGGGAAATGTGGTTAATACAGTTCTCATTTTTTATTGTGTATTCAACATTTTTTCTGCTTTAGTAGCTAACTTTTCTGTATTTCTATATTTCCAGAATGAGCGTTGCCATGGCGGCCTGGTGAATAATAAATATTTATATTTCTCTCTCTGCTTTTCATGTAATGTTTTTGTAGGTTCTTCGCAATATTGAGAGGGCACAGGACACCCAGAGGAAGACCTTTGGAACACGGAAAAGGAAGCTAGTAAGGCAGTGTGTTGTTCAAGCAGGCGATGACGTGCTTTTGTCTGGAGATCCAAAAAGGAGACGCACAGGAGATGCATTCTCCAGCCATCACCAAGGACCGTACACTGTGGCCAGCATCACACCAAAGGGGGTGGCCACTATTGTGAAGGGAGCAACTTGCCAGAAGGTAAACGTGTCCAGGCTGAGGAACTACCACAGATCAAAAAGTAAGCATACAGTATGAGAAGTAATAAGAAGTCACAGTTCAATATTGATTTAATGTTAAAAATGGATTTAAGTTTGTATGTCATGCCACATATTTGTATATTATCAGATCCACCAACTGATGGGAAGTTTCTTCTCGACCACTTATATGGGACTCCTGAATGGCAGATTGATCATCAGTATGCCAGTCCAGGAGCAAAGTGGCAAAAAGACTTGGACCCTCTTCAGTCCAGTCTGGTACGGCACATTTCTATGCAGTCACGTTAGACCTCAATAAGTCAAAGTCGATGATAGTTTTAGAATTGCTGAAGCATGAGAAACAACGCCAGCCTTATTTTGTAGTTGCCCTTTTAATCTTTATTATTTTCTATATTGTATTGAAGCAAAATCACATGAAATGCTCTTCATTTAGGTGGAATATGTCTTGGACCAAAACCGACCTCCAGGAGAACTCCTAGTGAAGGAAGACAAAATCTATCTAACTCGGGAAGACTTCTGGAGCCTGGGTTTGGAACAGTCCATGGAATCCTAAAGGGAATAATAGATATACTGTACACTTCCCTGGATCTCTAGTGACATAAGGAGATTAATGAAAGAAAGGGACAATGCCTTAAAACTCTATCTTAAGACCAACCTATTGACTGATAGGCACATATTTGTGTCCTAGAGAAACAAAGTAATTAGGGAAATCAGGGTTGCTAAATCTAACTTTTGTTGACTTCATACGAGATGCTATGGGTAATCAGTTGGAGATCAAAGACAAAAATGCTCTATATAAGGAACCAGCTAAAATAGCAGCTATTCTCAATAATAATTTAAGGTTGCTGATAAATGACTTCCGTTTGCGCCGTAAGATGGCTGCACCGACGAGAGCTTCCAGTCATCTCAGCAAAAATGTTTTTATCTACTTTGTTCTGCTTTCTATTACTGTGCGCACAGTGCGATCATACACTCGGTATGACAGACAATCGCTTCTGGAGCCACGATCGTCAGCCAGCTCGGACTTTACAGCAGGTTTCGACTCCGTGGATGCTGTGCTGCCTGGATCCTTTGTTTGCTCGTGCGGCGTCGAGGGAAAACAAAGAGGGGAAAACGCGCCGGAGTTTTGTGCCGAACGCGACGAAGAAACGGCAAGCCACCTCTCCCCAGCATCCTGCTCGCGAATCTTCAGTCTCTGGACAACAAACTTGACGACATGCGCGCTCGGATTAAACCCCAACAGGACATCAGGAACTGTTGCGTTCTGGCCTTCATAGAGACATGGCTGGAACCCAGCATCCCCGACTGAGCCATCACGCCGGAGGGATTCACTGTTTACCGGGGAGACCGAACGAAGGCCTCAGGCAAGAAGAGGGGAGGAGGGGTGTGCTTTATGATTAACTCCTTGTGGGCTAGAGATGTGAGTATTATTAAATCTTACTGCTCTCAGAGCCTCGAGCTGCTGTCCATTAAAGTCAGGCCTTTTTACCTCCCGAGGGCGTTCAACTCAGTTCTCCTCTCAGCTGTGTACATTGCACCACACGCAAATAGTTACGGCTATGGACGAACTGTATGACATCATTACTGGACTTGAGAATATTAATCCAGAAGCTGCCTTTATTGTGCTGGGAGACTTCAATAGAGCCAACATGAAGAAGGTTCTCCCTAAGTACTATCAGCACATCTCTTTCCCCACAAGAGGTGATCAAACATTGGACCATTGTTACACTCCTTTCAGAGTGTTACAAACCCCTCCCCCGCCCAGCTTTTGGTAAGGCAGACCATTGTTCCATTCTGCTGCTGCCTGCATACAGACAAAGACTAAAACAGGAAAAACCAGCTTCCAGGGTTGTTCACAAATGGGACAGCGAGGTTGAGGGGGTCCTGCAGGACTGCTTTGAGACAAATGACTGGCAGATATTTGTGGATGCAGCTGATGGTAACATCAATGAACTCACGGACTCTATCATTGGATATATTGGGAAGGGCATGGATGAAATCATCACAAAAACCACTGTCCGCATATATCCAAATCAGAAACCCTGGGTGAACAAAGACGTTCGCGCCAAGTTAAAAGTGCCGATCTCAGCCTTTAATTCTGGGGATGGTGATGCATATAAAGCAGCCAGGTATGACCTCCGGAAGTCCATAAAAAAGGCCAAGAAGGACTACAGGGACAAAACAGAGTCCAGTTACCACAGGTTCGACACCAGGCAACTGTGGAATGGACTGCGCTGCATCACTGATTATAAGGTCAGCACAGTTGGTGTTCAGCCCACTGCATCTCTCGCAGACAAGCTCAACAACTTTTATGCTCGTTTCGATGCAGATAACAGAGAGCAGATCCTCTACCCTCAGGAGGACAGTGGGGCTGTAACCTTAACTCTGAAAACAGAAGCTGTGAGATGGACCTTTAAAAAGGTCAATCCTCACAAAGCTCCAGGACCGGACGGCATCCCAGGCTCGCTACTCAGAGTGTGTGCATACGAGCTGGCAGAGGTGTTTACCAACATCTTCAACCTCTCCCTGAGGCAGTCGGTGGTCCCCACGGCCCTCAAAGCATCCACCATCATTCCCGTTCCCAAAAAATCAGTGGTCTCCTGTCTGAATGACTACCGTCCTGTGGCGCTGACATCTGTCATCATGAAGTGCCTGGAGCGGCTGGTCAAATGTCACATCTGCTCCTCTCTCCCTGACACACTGGACCCTCTTCAGTTTGCCTATAGGACAAACAGAGCCACAGAGGATGCCATCGTCCTAGCAACACATACCACCCTCACTCACCTGGAGAAAGGGAATACATATGCAAGAATGCTCTTCATCGACTACAGCTCGGCATTTAACACCATTATACCCTCAAAACTTGCCACGAAGCTTGTCGACCTTGGGCTGGGAACACTGATCTGCAGATGGATTCTAAACTTCCTTACAAACAGGCCCCAGGTGGTGAGAGTGGGTAAACACACTTCCTCATCACTCATCCTAAACACAGGTACGCCCCAGGGTTGTGTGCTTAGCCCCCTCCTATATTCCCTGTTCACACATGACTGTGTTGCTAAACATGAGTCCAAAATCGTCATCAAGTTTGCGGATGATACGACCATCATAGGCCTCGTCACAGGGAATGATGAGACGGCCTATAGAGAGGAGGTGACGGCATTGCACGAGTGGTGCCTGGATAATAAACTGTCTCTCAACATCAGCAAAACCAAAGAAATGATAGTGGACTACCAGAAACAACCAGTCAGGGAACACCAACCCATCCACATCAACGGTGTCATGGTCAAAAGGGTCAGCAGCTTCAAGTTCCTTGGAGTCAACATCACTGAGGACTTCTCCTGGACCCTCCACACAGACACTGTTATCAGGAAAACTCGACAGCGGCTTTACTTCCTCAGGAGGCTAAGGAAGTTTGGCATGAACACTAGTATCATCTCAAAGTTCTACAGGTGTGCTATTGAGAGCTTGCTGTCGAGCTGCATCACAGTTTGGTATGGAAGCTGCTCTGCCAGCAGCCGTAAATCACTACAGAGGGTGGTGAAAGCAGCAGAGCACATCACGGGCACAAGGCTTCCTGCCATTCAGGACATTTATCTCCAGCGATGCCTCCGGAAAGCACACAGCATCATCAAGGACCACAGCCACCCAGCACATCAGCTGTTCTCCTCGTTACCATCTGGCAGGCGTTACAGGAGTCTGCCTGCTCGGACTATGAGACTTAAAAGCAGTTTCTACCACCAAGCCATACGACACCTCAACCATTCCATTTTTATCCAAAGTCCTGGAGAAAATAGTGGCCATCCAAGTATGTGAGCATTTAAACACTAATGCTCTGTTTGAGGAATTTCAGTCTGGTTTTAGAGAGTATCACAGCACTGAAACTGCATTAGTGAGAGTTACAAATGATATTCTCATGGCCTCAGATAAGAATCTTGTGTCTGTTCTAGTCTTGTTAGATCTCAGTGCTGCCTTTGACACAGTTGATCACAATGTTCTTTTAGAAAGACTTGAACATGTTGTAGGGATCAAAGGAACAGCGTTAGGCTGGTTTAAATCCTACCTGTCTGACAGATTTCATTTTGTAAACGTACATGACAAATCGTCTTCATACTCCAGGGTTACTTGCGGAGTACCACAGAGTTCAGTGCTTGGACCAATTCTTTTTACTATATATATGCTCCCAATTGGTAAAATCATTAGACAGCATGGGATAAACTTCCACTGTTATGCTGACGATACTCAGTTATATTCATCCATTAACCCTGATGAACCTAATCGGTTGGGTAGATTACAGGCTTGTCTTGAGGACATAAAAAATTGGATGACTCTAAACTTTTTGCTTTTAAATCAAGACAAGACGGAAGTTCTCATCTTTGGACCAGAAATCCAGAAAAGGAAATTGCTTAGCCAATCGCCTGACCTTAATGGCATTACATTAATCTCCGAGAACAAAGTAAGGAACCTTGGTGTTATCTTTGACCAGGACATGTCATTCAAATCCCACATTAAACAGGTTTGTAAGATTTCCTTTTTCCACCTTCGGAATATTGCTAAGATGAGAAGCATACTTTCCAGGAGTGATGCTGAAAAACTAGTTCATGCATTTATTACATCAAGACTGGATTACTGTAATTCATTACTCTCAGGAAGTCCACAGAATGTAGATAAAAGTCTTCAGCTTGTCCAAAATACTGCAGCTAGAGTTCTGATGAGAATTAAAAAGAGAGATCATATCTCTCCTGTCTTAGCTTCCCTACATTGGCTACCTGTTAAATTCAGAATAGATTTTAAGATCCTTCTTCTCACATATAAAGCTCTTAATAATCAAGCTCCATCATACATCAGTGATCTGATTGTTCCATACGTTCCTAACCGAGCACTTCGCTCTCAGACTGCAGGTCTACTGGTGGTTCCCAGAATATCTAAAATTAGGATGGGAGGCAGATCTTTTAGTTATCAGGCTTCTCTCCTGTGGAACCAGCTCCCAGCCTTAGTCCGTGAGGCAGACACTTTGTCTACTTTTAAGAATAGGCTTAAAACATTTTTATTTGATAGGGCCTATAGTTAAAATCTGATGTTAGCCTAGATTTGGACAAGTGGGGGAGTAGAGGGAGGTGGAGTGTACAGTCGGTAAAGACGGCTCTCCCTTGCCCTGCCTCCAACATGCCTCCATCTAAATAGGATAGATTATCCAGAGTTTTCTCTGTAGTTATGCTGCTATAGGCTTAGACTGCTGGAGGACACACTGACCACTTTCCACACTCTATTGCTTTCTTCTACAGTCTGCTCTTTAACTATATTATTTCCTGCTATTTCAGCTGTTAACTTTATTTTCTCTCTAAGTGTTTTCTCCCCAGAAGAAGCTACAACGATGTTCTGCTGCGCTGTGGTGGCCTCATGGAGGGGGCCATCGTCTAGCACACTGCTGCTAACCACTTAAACATTCTCCTTTTCCTGATAATAACTTTTTGCTTTCCTTTACGTTGGATGTGTTACTACTAGTTTACCCATTTAATTATAGATCCACTAGGATAAATACAATAAAGTTTATCTCACCAAATAGAATATTTACTAAGACATCACAATAGAACTATAGACACATTATTGTGTGTGTGTGTGTGTGTGTGTGTGTGTGTGTGTGTGCTCTGTCTTCTCCATCCCCAGTGAGTCGTGGAGGATGGCTGCTTATACTGAGCCAGGATTCTCTGGAGATTTCTTCCTGTTAAAAGGGAGTTTTCCTCTCCACTGTCGCTGCATGCTTGCTTAGTATGAGGATTGCTGTATAGTCACTGACACTCGTCAGTGACTTGATGCAATTTGCTGGGTTCCTTATATAGGAAACATTATTTCTGATTGGCTTAATGAACTGTGAATTGGAATGTTTATTATGTGAAGTGCCTTGAGACGACTCTTGTCGTGATTTGGCGCTATATAAATAAACTTGAATTGAATTGAATTAAGTATGCTTATATTAGATCAGTGTGTTGCATTACTACATCAAATTTATTGCTGTAAAATATTATAGTAATTATGTGGTCTTAATGTGTTCTACAGTGTGTTAGGACTGTCGTATTCCTGTAATGTAGAACAGACATGGGTGTTTGTCTTCCTACAAATGCTTGGAAAAATATAAATAGGCTACTTTGGGAAGAATCAGGTCATGATATATAATATAATATATAATATTATTCAATAATTACCACAAATCGCCAGGGCAAATGTGATCATATTAAATTTTTGTGATTTGTCCCACCATACGCCGTTCAAACTGACTTACGCTGAGATGTTTGGAACTGAGAGCTCCATGAACCATGTGACTGCGAGTCGGTGAGTTCAAAGAGTGTCGTAACTCTCTCTTTCTACAGCTCTGACAGAACCCTGCCCTCCTCTCCCAATGATTGGACAGGAATTCGAGAAACGTGATTGGTAGCTAAGACTCGTGCTCTCATTGGTTCCACCCAAGTTCCTCCCACCAAAGCTAGAATTGAGACAAAGTTATCTGTAACACTGTAGATTTGAGGTTTGTACCTGTAGAATGTGTCATGGTCTGTGTCGGCGTCTCATCTCATGTGTCCCCTTTTGTCTTCCATTAGTTCTCTAGGTGCTCCTTTTGTTGTCCTCTAGCGCCCTCATGTGTCATGTCTGTGTCTCTATGGTGTGTTCTGTTTGTAGAACTTTTTATCATCCCCCTCAGGTCCAGTGTGCATTTAGTTATCCTCTGTGCCCCAAGCTGCAGCTCCAGCCTCTTTGTCCCCAGTTGTGTGTGGGTGTGTCCATTACCCATGACATTGTGTGTGTGTGTGTGTGTGTGTGTGTGTGGGGGGGGGGGGGTTGTGTCCATCCCCCAGGTCATTGTGTGTGTGTGTGTGTGTGTGTGTGTGTGTGTGTGTGTGTGTGCTGGTCCATTCCCCATTCCTGTTATATTAGTGCATTTGTGTGAGTGATGGTGTGTGTGTGTGTTAATTCTTCCCGCAGCCTTTAGGTTTAGTTTTGTGTTAGAGTTTTTTAGGTTAATCTGCCCTCCACTGGTTCTCTTCCCCATTCAGATAATTGTTGTCACCTGCCTTCCCTCCAGCCTCACTCCACACACCTGCTCCTTGTTTCCCTAATTACTCTTCCCAGTGTATTTAGCCCTGTCTTGTCTCTGTGCTCTTGTCGGTCCATTGTTTGCTGTCGGTGTGAGTACTCTGTCAGTCTCTAGTTTTACTTGTGCTTCTTGTGTCTCAGTTTTGGATCACTACTTTTGGATTACGAACGTTTTTAGATTTTGGCTCCCCACCCCTTTGGATTTACATGGTTTTGGTTCACCTTGAAATAAAGGATTTATTTGTTCATCATCTCCTGCCTTGTGTTGTCCTGGGTTTCTGCAATTTGGTTTCCAACATCCCTCCTATAACGCGACAGAATGAAATGTGTGTTTTGAGAGATTTGATTTGAAACTTGTACATTGATTTTTTTTTTTTTACTTTGGAAGTCTGCTAGGTAAAAACCGAAAGTTTCATGTTTCTAAATGAATGTTTGATGTTACAAAATGAGTAGTAAATGTACAAAATAAAATTTAGATTTTACAAAGTAAAAAACACATGTACAAAATGAAAATTTCCTGTTACAAAACAAGAAATAAAAGTACAAATTGAGAATTACAAGTTACAATATCAAAGTTACATGTCATGAAACATGTTACAAGTTCCAAAAGTTGGTACAAGTTACATTGAATATTGTCCCAGTCCTAGCTCCATACAGACGGAGGGCGAGCAGCTTCGCTGTGAGGGCCGAACGACGTTGCTTGCAGCTTTCATATAAATCACCTGTTTATCTTTGTTTACTTGTAACCCCCTGGCTATGTAATAATTGTTAATACAGTTAAAAATAAATAAAACCACCCAAAAAATATTCAAGTGGACTACAATTCCCACAGAAAACTTGCTTTCCGTTCTGCGCAGGCGCTTAAAGGCGGGTTTTAACAGGAAGGAGTGATGTGTAAAATGGCTGCTTGAAGCGGACGGTTGGATACAGTTAGCAGCGAGTTTAAAGCATCAGAAAACGTTTCCAGGAGGATCAGGTGTCAGAGACACGAACAGACTCGGGCCCGGACCTATCTCCTGGTAAAGGTTTGTCAACGTTTATTGAGAGATATCAGCCGACATGTAGTCATGTTTTTAGTTGTTAGCATGCGGCCCGGTGATTTACCGGTGAACCGGTCTTTAGCTCACCGGGCATCCCCGACCCTACACGAAATGGTCGCCTCCATTAGACCGTTAAACGTCTAAGTGAACGAGTTACCTAACCCAGTTGAACTGCACGTGTCTGGATGTGCTCATGTAGTCGGTGGAAGGAGTCTCGGTGTCCGGTACAGCTGCGGCTGTAGACCAAGACACGAGTTTTATATAGCGCCTCAAGACAAAACTCACGAGGCGCTTCACAAGAAAACAAACCACAACAAAAATCTATATGGGGTGAAAACAATTTAGATAAAAAATGTAATGGAAGATAAAATTAATCGATCTTTGTCAGATGAGGAATCGGGTGCTGTAGCGCATAGCATGATGGGATAGGTGTATAAACCATTGTGCCTGAAGCGCTCTGGAGCTCATCACCTGTGCTGCGGTGATTTCACCTCACTGACGCAGCATCGAAACGCGCTCTCCGCTTTACGGTCAGGAGATCCCTTTGATCTGCTCAAAGTAACTGCTGAGGTGAAAAAGTAAGAATCCAGGCAGCAGATTTTCTGGAGAGTTTAGAGGAGATGCAGGAAGATGAGAGACAGACAGGACAGGAAATAGTTAAAGAAAAACAAGAAAACAAAGTAAAATGTAGGTAGATTTATCTCCACTACACGTTTTTACCTGTATAAAACACTAAGTTATACACATGTAATAAACATTTGATACAATTCAGATCACTTTCAAAACTGGCACACACCCAGGGCCGTTTCAAGGCATTTTGAAGGATAAGGCAAAACAGAACACCCCCATCTCTATAACTGGGCCCCCAGAAGGCTCTGTGTAGTTCATACCCTGTCCAGCAGTATTAGTTATACAGTGTTTGTAAAAGCCCCTCGGACATTACTGACATGTTCTAATATTATCAAATGAAATACTAAATGATCAGACATGCTGTCTCATCTGCTGCTTTTCTAAACCTGCAAAAAGTAACAAACCATTTGAAAGCCACTATTTGTGGATTCTCTGAAAGTTTCCATGGAGTGTGTGACACTTTTATCATTCAGAAATATGAAGTTGGAAAAAAGTGTAAGAGCAGCCAGGCTAATGATCAGATAAATTGCGATTAATCACAATTATTTACAGAAAATTGTGCGATTAATTAGTTAATTTTTTAATCGACTGACAGCCCTAGTGTATATATGTATTTCATATATTCTGTCTACAGGAATAATTGCTGGACAAAATGTATTGATTTTGAAATTACCAAAATATTTTGAATTAAGTGTACAATTCACAATATTGACCATACACTAATCTTTAAAAAATATACTGTAAACACAAAAGTAGAAAAGTTTTGCTTTAGAAAAAAGTTCAGACAAATGAAACAACCAGCAACAACTTTTACTGGCCTTACAAATACCTTGTAAATAAAAACATTTTTATGGCAACATAATGCTACAGCCTCTTAAAAATTCTGATGAGTGCAGCGCTTTTCTGAGTTTCTCCACGTGAATGACCAGTTTTTGTTTTGCCTCCTTGCTCTTGTTTTTTTCCATGGCATAAGACATCAGCGGCCTCTCACTAATGAGACAAAGATAAATAGCAATTAGTAAAAATAACATTCACACCTAGAGGCTGTCATAAGCAATGTAAAAACAATGCATATAGGCATTGGCCCTGTTCTTGTGTTTGTAGAGTACCTCCAGTCATACTGCAGCCCACAGCTGTATATTTCTGTGGATTTCTTATTACTGCATTAATGTAAAAATTGTATATCATTATTGTAAAAAAAAATTAGTGAAAAAAGTAACAAATCACAAGCGCAGTTGGAGACGGAAAATCATATGTTCCTATCTGGATTCGAACTCAGATCCTCGGCGTATCAGGCAGATGCCTTACCAGCTGAGCTATTTATGCTCTATGTTGAACTACATGTGACAAGTCATCAAGATAACATCACCCCAGATAACTGTAGACATAGATGTATCTGAATGGATTCTTAGGAAATGTTCAGTTACATATTTTTTATCATTGAAGCCGTTCGACGTTGTCATCTGACCAATATTTGCTGGGATGCTTTCTGTTGAACTACACATATAATTGTCAAAATAACAATTTTACATGTAACTGTAGACATGTACAAATATATCTGAATTAATTTTAGGGAAAAGTTCTGTTACAATTTATTTTTACCAATTTAAGCCATCCTTCCAAGTCCATTTTTGATCGTGGACACCACATTACCGTCGCACCAATATTTACTGGATGCTATACACGCAACTACTTGTCAAAATAACTACAATAAATGAAAATGTTGACATGTAAAAATATATCTGAATGAATTTTAAAGGGGCATTATGGAACTTTGACAGCCAAAACATGTATAGAAATAATAAATGTCTTCTTCATACATTCTCCTGCAATGCCCTGGTCCTGTAGAATGAGCCCTGGCATTTTTACTGTGATTGCCTGTTTTTCTGTAAAATCACAGAAAAAGAGAGATGAGCTGAGCTGCTCGGGTCGAGCAGGCTGCTTCATGCGCGTTCACGCTCAGGCATCGCCCGTAGCATTTGCTATCAGTAGCTTTAGCAGCAGAGAGTGAGGTAGTGCCA
This sequence comes from Nothobranchius furzeri, assembly GCF_043380555.1. NCBI lineage: Eukaryota > Metazoa > Chordata > Actinopteri > Cyprinodontiformes > Nothobranchiidae > Nothobranchius > Nothobranchius furzeri. Next base: position 31,646,500 of record NC_091741.1, on the reverse strand, counting down.
CCTCAGCGACTTTGTCGCTGTTCCTAACGCCTAGTGATGAACCTAGCTACATTTCTGAGGACCCTTAGCTACTTTCTTCTAGATATTTCCTGCAAATTAGCAACAAAATAGCCATTTTCGCTCCGAACCCTTCTTTGAACGTTGTTTTAGCTGTAATCAAGGATATAAATTAGGGCTGCACAATATATCGAAAAATTATCGTCATCGCGATAACAGGACATGCGATAGGCCCATCGCAAAGCACGTCAAAAACGGCGATAAATGTTTGGTCTGACATTTCCATCCGTGTCATACATCAACTTTTTGTAAACCAGCTCTGTTTTTTACGCGGAAGTATTATTTGACCAATCAAATGTAGCCCTTCTGATATGCAGCCAATCAGATGGGTCCGTTCACGTAATACGCCCGCCCCCTACGTAGACTCTTACCCCAAAATTCCACTATCTCTGCTCTGCCCCGCCCCCGTTTTCCGCTGCCGCTCGATTCCCTTGTTTGTCATGCTGGCTCAGATTAACGAACGCACTTTGTGCTGATGTTTCTGGAATCAGCGCTGCTTTCAAACGTGAACGTGACTCCGCTCGGTGTCGTTAAGCAGCTCATAATAACCGGGCTGACTCCGACACGTGCCGGTGAACCAACCCACCCACCTCCATGCCGCTAGTGTTCCAGCGGGTGGTGATAGCCCCAGGCTCCGGTTAGCTTCCAGCTAAAAGGCTACAGCACTCTCCTCCCAGTCCCACCCTGCTAAAGAGGGCCTGGAAAAGTTCCCCCACACATCAAAGTGATTTTTCATTTATGAGCTTTTATAACCTTGTTAATCAGGATAGTTGATTTGCTGCTGCACATAAACTGTCAGTCAGAAGCTCTGCTAGCCGGTTATCTTAAGAGGAGCTAGTTCAATTAGTTAGCTTGTTATCAGAATCTTAGTTGCAGTTTCATCATCTGAGCTGCTTTTTAAGATCTAGGTAAACTTGTTCAATTTGGGGTTAAAAACAAACGTTTTCACATATTTTCCATGCAGTTTTTTTTGCCAGTTCCTCTTCTGAAAGGTAGACAATTGTTTTTCTCTTTCCCTCAGAAAATCTTAATATTCTCCTAGTTTGGCCCAGCACAGTTCACTTCCCAGTTACAGCAACAGCCTTATATCATAACCACATAAGCGGAGAACATGTTCAGTAGCAATGAGAGAATTTGCTGTTGCATTTAAGTGATGTTAACTATTATTTAACATTTAAACTTATTTTCAGATTTTTTTATTTATTCTGAAAACCCTGGTAAGGGATGTTTTTCTGTATTTGGAGCATCAGAAAAAGTTTTATGGTGGAGGTGATGTTTTAAAGTCACTGAGAAACTGCATGCATGCAGTTTGTTGTTTTGCTGCTAATACAGTAGCAGGTGCATCTGCTAATACAGTAGCAGGTGCACCTGCTAATACAGTAGCAGGTGCACCTGCTAATACAGTAGCAGGTGCAGCTGCTAATACAGTAGCGGGTGTAGCTGCTAATACAGTAGCAGGTGCAGCTGCTAATACAGTAGCAGGTGCAGCTGCTAATACAGTAGCAGGTACAGCCGCTAATACAGTAGCAGGTGCAGCTGCTAATACAGTAGCGGGTGCAGCTGCTAATACAGTAGCGGGTGCAGCCGCTAATACAGTAGCAGGTACAGCCGCTAATACAGTAGCGGGTGCAGCTGCTAATACAGTAGCGGGTGTAGCTGCTAATACAGTAGCAGGTGCAGCTGCTAATACAGTAGCAGGTACAGCCGCTAATACAGTAGCAGGTGCAGCTGCTAATACAGTAGCGGGTGCAGCTGCTAATACAGTAGCGGGTGCAGCTGCTAATACAGTAGCGGGTACAGCCGCTAATACAGTAGCGGGTGCAGCTGCTAATACAGTAGCGGGTGCAGCTGCTGATACAGTAGCAGGTGCAGCTGCTGATACAGTAGCAGGTACAGCTGCTGATACAGTAGCAGGTGCAGCTGCTGATACAGTAGCAGGTCCAGCTGCTAATACAGTAGCAGGTGCAGCTGCTAATACAGTAGCAGGTGCGGCTGCTAATACAGTAGCAGGTGCGGCTGCTAATACAGTAGCAGGTGCGGCTGCTAATACAGTAGCAGGTGCGGCTGCTAATGCAGTAGCAGGTGCGGCTGCTAATGCAGTAGCAGGTGCGGCTGCTAATGCAGTAGCAGGTGCGGCTGCTAATACAGTAGCGGGTGCAGCCGCTAATACAGTAGCGGGTGCAGCCGCTAATACAGTAGCGGGTGCAGCCGCTAATACAGTAGCGGGTGCAGCCGCTAATACAGTAGCGGGTACAGCCGCTGATACAGTAGCAGGTGCAGCTGCTGATACAGTAGCAGGTGCAACTGCTGATACAGTAGCAGGTGCAGCTGCTAATACAGTAACAGGTCCAGCTGCTAATACAGTAGCGGGTGCAGCTGCTAATACAGTAGCAGGTGCAGCTGCTAATACAGTAGCAGGTCCAGCTGTTAATACAGTAGCAGGTGCAGCTGTTAATACAGTAGCAGGTGCAGCTGCTGATACAGTAGCGGGTGCATGTGCTAATACAGTAGCGGGTACAGCTGCTAATACAGTAGCGGGTCTTCGTCTTCGTCTTCCTCCGCTTATCCGGGTCCGGGTCGCGGGGGCAGCATCCCAATTAGGGAGCTCCAGGCCGTCCTCTCCCCGGCCTTGTCCACCAGCTCCTCCGGCAGGACCCCAAGGCGTTCCCGGACCAGATTAGAGATGTAACCTCTCCAACGTGTCCTGGGTCGACCCGGGGGCCTTCTGCCGGCAGGACATGCCCGAAACACCTCCCCGGGGAGGCGTCCAGGAGGCATCCTGACCAGATGCCCAAACCACCTCAACTGGCTCCTTTCGATCCGGAGGAGCAGCGGTTCTACTCCGAGTCCCTCCCGAATGTCCGAGCTCCTCACCCTATCTCTAAGGCTGAGCCCGGCCACCCTACGGAGGAAACTCATTTCGGCCGCTTGTATCCGCGATCTCGTTCTTTCGGTCATTACCCAAAGCTCATGACCATAGGTGAGGATTGGGACGTAGATCGACCGGTAAATCGAAAGCCTGGCTTTTTGGCTCAGCTCCCTCTTCCCCACGACAGATCGGCTCAGCGTCCGCATCACTGCAGACGCCGAACCAATCCGCCTGTCGATTTCCCGATCCCTCCTACCCTCACTCGTGAACAAGACCCCGAGATACTTAAACTCCTCCACTTGAGGTAAGACCTCTCCCCCGACCCGGAGGTGGCAAGCCACCCTTTTCCGGTCGAGAACCATGGTCTCAGATTTGGAGGTGCTGATCCTCATCCCAGCCGCTTCACATTCGGCCGCGAACCTACCCAGCAAGAGCTGAAGGTCAGAGCTGGATGAAGCTAGGAGGACCACATCATCCGCAAAAAGCAGAGACGAGATTCTCCTGCCACCAAACTCGACACACTCCACACCACGGCTGCGTCTAGAAATTCTGTCCATAAAAGTGATGAACAGAACCGGTGACAAAGGGCAGCCCTGGCAGAGTCCAACCCTCACTGGGAACAGGTCCGACTTACTACCGGCTATGCGGACCAAACTCACGCTCCTCTGGTAAAGGGACTGAATGGCCCTTAACAGAAAGCCACCCACCCCATACTCCTGGAGCGTCCCCCACAGGGTGCCCCTGGGGACACGGTCATAAGCCTTCTCCAAATCCACAAAGCACATGTGGATTGGTTGGGCAAACTCCCATGCCCCCTCCATCACCCTTGCAAGGGTATAGAGCTGGTCCACAGTTCCACGGCCAGGACGAAAACCACATTGCTCCTCCTCTATCTGAGATTCAACTATCGATCGGACCCTCCTCTCCAGTACCTTGGCGTAGACCTTTCCAGGGAGGCTGAGGAGTGTGATCCCCCTATAGTTGGAACACACCCTCAGGTCACCCTTCTTAAAGATGGGGACCACCACCCCGGTCTGCCACTCCCTAGGAACTGCCCCCGATGACCACGCAATGTTGTAGAGACGTGTCAACCATGACAGCCCTACAACATCCATAGCCTTGAGATACCCAGGACGAACCTCATCCGCCCCCAGGGCTCCGCCGCTGTGTAGTTGTTTGACTACCTCAGCAACTTCTGCCCCCGAGATCGGACAGTCCATCCCCAGGCCTCCCAGCTCTGGTTCCTCCTCGGAATGCGCATTGGTGGGATTGAGGAGCTCCTCAAAGTATTCCTTCCACCGTCCGACTATAGCCTCAGTTGACGTCAGCAGCTCCCCATCCCCACTGTAAACAGTGTGAGCGAGTTGCTGCCTTCCTCTCCTGAGGCGCTGGACAGTTTGCCAGAACCTCTTTGGAGCCAATCGATAGTCTTTCTCCATGGCCTCACCAAACTCCTCCCACGCCCGAGATTTTGCCTCGGCAACTGCCACTGCTGCACCCCGCTTGGCTATCCGGTACCTGTCTGCTGCCTCCGGAGACCCACAGACCAGCCACGCCCTGTAGGCCTCCTTCTTCAGCCTGACGGCTCCCCGAACCTCTGGTGTCCACCAGCGGGTACGGGGGTTGCCACCACGACTGGCACCGGCCACCTTACGACCACAGCTAGCAACAGCCGCCTCGACAATCGCAGAGTGGAACAAGGCCCACTCGGACTCAATGTCCCCCACTGCTCTCGGGACGTGGTCAAAGCTCTGCCGGAGGTGGGAGTTGAAGACCGTCTTGACAGGTTCTTCTGCCAGGCGTTCCCAGCAGACCCTCACTATGCGTTTGGGTCTGCCAGGTCTACGCGGCATGTTCCCTTGCCATCTGATCCAACTCACCACCAGGTGGTGATCAGTTGACAGCTCCGCCCCTCTCTTCACTCGGGTGTCCAAAACATACGGCCGCAGGTCAGATGATACGACTACAAAATCTATCATCGACCTGTGACCTAGGCTGCCCTGGTACCAAGTGTACCGGTGGGCATCCTTATGTTTGAACATGGTGTTCGTTATGGCCAAACTGCGGCTTGCACAGAAGTCCAATAACAAAACACCGCTCGAGTTCAGATTAGGTGGGCCGTTCCTCCCAATCACACCCCTCCAGGTCAAGCTGTCATTGCCCACGTGAGCATTGAAATCCCCCAGCAGGACAATGGAGTCCCCTGATGGAGCACTATCTAGCACTCATCCCAGGGACTCCAAAAAGGGTGGGTACTCTGAACTGATATTTGGCCCATGAGCACAAACAACAGTCAGGACCCGTTCCCCGACCCGAAGGCGCAAGGAAGCTACCCTCTTGTCCCCCGGGGTAAACCCCAACACACAGTTAGAGAGTCTCGGGGCTAACAAAAAGCCAACCCCAGCCCTCCGCCTCTCACCCGGAGCAACTCCAGCAAAGTAGAGTGTCCAACCCCTCTCCAGGTCTCGGGTTCCAGAGCCAATGCAATGTGTCGAGGTGAGTCCGACTATATCTAGCCGGTACCGCTCAACCTCTGCCACAAGCTCCGGCTCTTTCCCCGCCAGCGAGGTGACGTTCCATGTCCCAAAAACTAGTTTTCTTGTCCGGGGATTGGACTGCCAAGGCTCCCGCCTTGGTCTGCCACCCGATTCGCATTGCACCGGACCCTTCATGTTCCTCCTGCGGGTGGTGGGTCCACAGTTGGACGAGCCCATGTATCCGGTTCGGGCTTGGCCCGGCCGGGCCCCATGGGCGAAAGCCCGGCCACCAGACGCTCGCTCATGGGCCCCAACCCCAGGCCTGGCTCCAGGGTGGGACCCCGGTAACCCTCCGGGCCGGGTACTCCGACTCTTCGTTTTAACCGCCATGAAAGATCCTTCGAACCGTTCTTTGTCTCACCCTTCACCTAAGACCAATTTGTCATGGGAGACCCTACCAGGGGCACTAAGTGCCCCAGACAACATAGCTCCTAGGATCATTAGGGCACTCAAACTCCTCCACCACGATAAGGTGACGGTTCAAGGAGGAGACAGTAGCGGGTGCAGCTGCTAATACAGTAGCCGGTGCAGCTGCTAATAGAGTAGCGGGTGCAGCTGCTACTGTATTAGCAGCTGCACCCGCTACTGTATTAGCAGGTGCAGCTGCTAATACAGTAGCGGGTGCAGCTGCTAATACAGTAGCAGGTGCGGCCGCTAATACAGTAGCAGGTGCGGCCGCTAATACAGTAGCAGGTGCGGCCGCTAATACAGTAGCAGGTGCAGCCGCTAATACAGTAGCAGGTGCGGCCGCTAATACAGTAGCAGGTGCGGCCGCTAATACAGTAGCAGGTGCAGCTGCTAATACAGTAGCGGGTGCGGCTGCTAATACAGTAGCGGGTGCGGCTGCTAATACAGTAGCAGGTGCGGCTGCTAATACAGTAGCAGGTGCGGCTGCTAATACAGTAGCAGGTGCAGCCGCTAATACAGTAGCAGGTGCGGCCGCTAATACAGTAGCAGGTGCGGCTGCTAATACAGTAGCAGGTGCGGCTGCTAATACAGTAGCAGGTGCAGCCGCTAATACAGTAGCAGGTGCGGCCGCTAATGCAGTAGCAGGTGCCGTCGCTAATACAGTAGCAGGTGCGGCCGCTAATACAGTAGCAGGTGCGGCCGCTAATGCAGTAGCAGGTGCGGCCGCTAATGCAGTAGCAGGTGCGGCCGCTAATGCAGTAGCAGGTGCGGCCGCTAATACAGTAGCAGGTGCGGCCGCTAATACAGTAGCAGGTGCAGCCGCTTATACAGTAGCAGGTGCAGCTGCTAATACAGCAGCAGGTGCAGCTGCTAATACAGTAGCAGGTGCAGCTGCTAATACAGTAGCAGGTGCAGCCGCTAATACAGTAGCAGGTGCGGCCGCTAATGCAGTAGCAGGTGCCGTCGCTAATACAGTAGCAGGTGCGGCCGCTAATACAGTAGCAGGTGCGGCCGCTAATGCAGTAGCAGGTGCGGCCGCTCATGCAGTAGCAGGTGCGGCCGCTAATGCAGTAGCAGGTGCGGCCGCTAATACAGTAGCAGGTGCGGCCGCTAATACAGTAGCAGGTGCAGCCGCTTATACAGTAGCAGGTGCAGCTGCTAATACAGCAGCAGGTGCAGCTGCTAATACAGTAGCGGGTGCGGCTGCTAATACAGTAGCAGGTGCAGCTGCTTATACAGTAGCAGGTGCAGTAATACAGCAGCAGGTGCAGCTGCTAATACAGTAGCGGGTGCGGCTGCTAATACAGCAGCAGGTGCTAATACAGTAGCAGGTGCGGCCGCTAATGCAGTAGCAGGTGCGGCCGCTAATACAGTAGCAGGTGCGGCCGCTAATGCAGTAGCAGGTGCGGCCGCTAATGCAGTAGCAGGTGCGGCCGCTAATGCAGTAGCAGGTGCGGCCGCTAATGCAGTAGCAGTTGCGGCCGCTAATACAGTAGCAGGTGCGGCCGCTAATACAGTAGCAGGTGCGGCCTTTAATACAGTAGCAGGTGCAGCCGCTAATATAGTAGCAGGTGCAGCTGCTAATACAGTAGCAGGTACAGCTGCTAATACAGTAGCAGGTGTAGTAATACAGCAGCAGGTGCAGCTGCTAATACAGTAGCGGGTGCGGCTGCTAATACAGCAGCAGTTGTAGCTGCTAATACAGTAGCAGGTGCAGCTGCTAATACAGCAGCAGGTGCAGCTGCTAATGCAGTAGCAGGTGCAGCTGCTAATGCAGTAGCAGGTGCGGCTGCTAATGCAGTAGCGGGTGCGGCTGCTAATGCAGTAGCAGGTGCGGCTGCTAATACAGTAGCGGGTGCGGCTGCTAATACAGTAGCGGGTGCGGCTGCTAATACAGCAGCGGGTGCGGCTGCTAATACAGCAGCGGGTGCGGCTGCTAATACAGCAGCGGGTGCGGCCGCTAATACAGTAGCGGGTGCGGCCGCTAATACAGTAGCGGGTGCGGCCGCTAATACAGCAGCGGGTGCGGCCGCTAATACAGCAGCGGGTGCGGCCGCTAATACAGCAGCGGGTGCGGCCGCTAATACAGCAGCGGGTGCGGCCGCTAATACAGCAGCGGGTGCAACTGCTAATACAGTAGCAGGTGCGGCTGCTAATACAGTAGCAGGTGCGGCCGCTAATACAGTAGCAGGTGCTAATACAGTAGCAGGTGCGGCCGCTAATGCAGTAGCAGGTGCGGCCGCTAATGCAGTAGCGGGTGCGGCCGCTAATGCAGTAGCGGGTGCGGCCGCTAATGCAGTAGCGGGTGCGGCCTCTAATACAGTAGCGGGTGCGGCCGCTAATACAGTAGCGGGTGCGGCCGCTAATACAGTAGCGGGTGCGGCCGCTAATACAGTAGCGGGTGCGGCCGCTAATACAGTAGCGGGTGCGGCCGCTAATACAGCAGCGGGTGCGGCCGCTAATACAGCAGCGGGTGCGGCCGCTAATACAGCAGCTGGTGCGGCCGCCAATACAGCAGCGGGTGCGGCCGCTAATACAGCAGCGGGTGCGGCCGCTAATACAGCAGTGGGTGCGGCCGCTAATACAGCAGCGGGTGCGGCCGCTAATGCAGCAGCGGGTGCGGCCGCTAATACAGAAGCGGGTGCGGCCGCTAATACAGTAGCGGGTGCGGCCGCTAATACAGTAGCGGGTGCGGCCGCTAATACAGTAGCGGGTGCAGCTGCTAATACAGCAGCAGGTGCAGCTGCTAATACAGTAGCGGGTGCGGCTGCTAATACAGTAGCAGGTGCAGTAATACAGCAGCAGGTGCAGCTGCTAATACAGTAGCAGGTGCGGCGGCTAATATAGTAGCAGGTGCAGCCGCTAATACAGTAGCAGGTGCTAATACAGTAGCAGGTGCGGCCGCTAATGCAGTAGCAGGTGCGGCCGCTAATGCAGTAGCAGGTGCGGCCGCTAATGCAGTAGCAGGTGCGGCCGCTAATGCAGTAGCAGGTGCGGCCGCTAATACAGTAGCAGGTGCGGCCGCTAATACAGTAGCAGGTGCAGCCGCTAATACAGTAGCGGGTGCAGCTGCTAATACAGCAGCGGGTGCAGCTGCTAATACAGTAGCGGGTGCGGCTGCTAATACAGTAGCGGGTGCAGCTGCTAATACAGCAGCAGGTGCAGCTGCTAATACAGTAGCGGGTGCGGCTGCTAATACAGTAGCAGTTGTAGCTGCTAATGCAGTAGCAGGTGCAGCTGCTAATACAGTAGCAGTTGTAGCTGCTAATACAATAGCAGGTGCAGCTGCTAATACAGTAGCAGGTGCAGCTGCTAATACAGTAGCAGGTGCAGCCGCTAATACAGTAGCAGGTGCAGCCGCTAATACAGTAGCGGGTGCAGCTGCTAATACAGTAGCGGGTGCAGCTGCTGTTACAGTAGCGGGTGCAGCTGCATATGTTTGCAATAAAAATGTTATGTTGTAATGGAATTCATGCATTAGTTTTTGTTTGCTTTGAACCCAGAGCAGACGTCACACGCCAGACGACATCGACACTGCATACTTTAGTATTTGTTCATTTATCGTGAGTAATATTGATTAGGGCTGAAACGATTCCTCGAGTACCTCGAATAATTCGAGTACAAAAAATCCTCGAGTCAAACTTTCTGCCTCGAGGATTCGTTTAATTCATGTTTAATTAATTCATGGCTTTGCAATCGCACGGGGTCATGTTTCACCCGGACCGAAATAAGTGACGCACATGCCCACTGGACTGCGAGTAGCGAACGTAACTTAACTTTCTCTTAAGCCATGGTGGACAACGTGGACCCCGGTGGAGTGCGAAAAAGACAGAAAATGTCAAAGTTGTGGGACCATTTTTCACGTCGTAAGGTGGAAAACGTAGTCCAGTATAAATACTGTAAAATGGATTTAGCCTACCACAACATCACATCCTCCATGCTGCAGCACCTGTAAATGTCACTTCTGCAAGCGGACTCGGAGCCTCTACAAGATAATGCATTTTAGCCTGTATTTCTGTATATTCTGCAGAAACTGTGCAACTTTTTCGTTTGTAGCACTCAGTTTCAGCTCACACCGTACATCTGCTAGCAACACGTCGGACTTAAAATGTGCTAAAAATATCAGTTTTTACACAACATGTCGGACTTTTTATTGTGTTGTTATTGATATTTTGTCCCCCGGGATCGCTGCAGGAGGACACGGGTATTTATGAGGAAAACGAAAGAAAGTAAATAAATGTTTTGTGATCTGTATAATTTGACAAAACCACAGCAAACATGCTTTCTCGACAATCCTTGTTATTGTGTGAGAAAAAGTGTAGAAATTAAAACGAACGTGTGTTAATAAGGAAACAAGGGTGAGCTGTTTGCGCATGCACCGTGAGCGGTTCTGGTTCTGTTTGGGCCGCAGCCGCTCGCAGCGCTACTTCAGCAGTTATCCTCCTAGTTTTTGTCTGGCTTGCAGGCTAGTAGATTCTCACACGAGGGGAAAATCAGCTCAGGTTGTGTACTTATTTTTTGCACAGCCATTTGTTTACTCTGAAGTAAAGTTGAAGTGCTGAAGTTTTGCAAACTAATTTTGAATAAAACTTGAAGAATAACTGGCAATTGCTTGCTCATTTTGACAGGTCTTTCATATTTTATAACATGCTATTTTATATAATGGTTTACAAACACAAAAGGGTAATTTATTAGAGTACTCGGTTAATCGAAAAAGAGATTCAATAGAGTACTCGATTACAAAAATATTCGATAGCTGCAGCCCTAATATCGATATCGCAATATTAAGCACTGTTATCGAATATCGCAGGTTTTCCTAATATCATGCAGCCCTAGTCTTTACCTTCCATTTGTCTTGTCTTTGAACACGCAGGCGTGTTTTGTATGGGCGTGGTCTGCAGTTGTGTCCTTGGGCAAGACACTTTACCCACCTTGCCTGCTGGTGGTGGTCGTAGGGACCGGTGGCGCCTGTGCTCAGCAGCCTCGCCTCTGTCAGTGCGCCCCAGGGCAGCTGTGGCTACATCGTGGCTCATCACCATCAGTGTGTGAATGTGTGTGTGAATGGATGAATGATACACTGTAGTGTAAAGCGCTTTGGAGTCCTTACTCTGAGAGGCGCTATACAAGTGCGGGTCATTTATCATTTATCATTAAACTGATGCAAACTTATTTATTGTGAACTAAATTTACTGTGTATCTTCATTCCTTTTGCCATCTTTTTTCATTTGATTTTTCCTACTGGGAAGTTAGAATTTCCTAGGAGATAGCGAACGCACCATTAGCTGATAAAACGGTGGCAATGGAAGCTAACATATCAAGCTAACTTTATCTTAAACAGTTTATTTAGCAGCTGGAGCAGATAAAAACGATGATGCCTCACACTTAGATCGTTGTAAAGTGAAGCCAAACTTTAGAGCGCGCTCATGTTCTTCCAGTCGGAAATTCGGAGTTCCGAGGAGAAAGCGAACGCACCATTAGCGAAACGGAAGCTAACAAATCAAGCTAACGTTATCTTAAACATTTTATTTACCTACCGGAGCAGATTAAGATGAGGATGTCTCACTTAGATCGTTGTCGCTGGTTTCATCTTCACCCAGTTACCCATCACATTTAGTGAAGTGGACCCAAGCGTTAGCGTGCGTTCTTTCTACCATGCTGCTCTGTTTACAACTCGCTCGCAGCGACCGATGACTTAATGCTTTTGCGCATGCGCAGCTGTCTAGGCAAGTTCTTGTTGTGAAGGACGGGTACCGAAACGAGGCACCGTTTCAAATGAAGTGAATCGGTGCTCAGTCAGTACTATGGAATTCGGTCGGTACCTTAAAAAGTACAGAATTCGGTACCCAGTTTGTGTCTAAATTTTGCCTAAAATGTGTTATTTTGTAATTATGTTGTTTATTTGTTTACATTTTTGCCCTTTAGTCTTTAAAATACAAATATTTGCCCATAACTTCTTATTTTTTGGCTGTTTGTCATCATTTAAAAATATTACATCAGATTATACTCAGTACTCAAGTAGCATTCTAATCAGATACTTTTTTACCCTTACTTGAGTAATAAACCCTATATCAGGAAAATGTTGTCCTCGGTTTGTGTCCTTCCAGTAAGCTTTGCAGATGTGGGAAAATGTCATCAGGCAGTAATCGTTGTTAAATTCATAATTATTCTCGGAGAGAGACCAACTCTTATCTGCCCCTGGGAGCCCCGTAATGCATAGCGTCATTTTAACATGGCGGTGTCCGCGACACGGTTTATATGCAGGTAGCGGCGCTGCGGCTGCTTTATATAGCGACTCGTTGCATTCTCCCTCAGCCCAAATCCTCGGATCACGCATTTTAGCTAAAACGCTAACGTTAGCTTGCCTTGCGTTGACTGTAGAGTTGTGGGTGATGGTCACGCAGATGTGTCATGAGATTTGAAGCGTTGCTGCCTTTCACAGACACTTTTTCTGCTCGTGCTGCAAACAGGATAGCCGTCTTCTATCAATTGTCCCTCGGCATTCTTCAAATATCCAAAACATGCCCGTACTTCCCACTTTGTCTTCTTTGAGGGATAATAAATGTCCTGAGCGCTGCCGTCTCCTCCTTTGGCCATTATTTCAGCTTTAGCTTCAAGAAAGTTTTGGTTGTAAACAACAAAGTGCGCATGTGCCGCCGGCAACTTCAGCAGATGATACGGTGGCGGGTAAGGGTCATCGCGCCTACACTGCAGCCACGGTAATCCACCGAGGTAATTTTTTTTAAAAACAAGACGGTTATTATTATTGTCAACTTTTTTACCGGGGTTTACAGCTACACCGGTTACCGTGACAACCCTAGTAGGAGCTTCAAGAAGGTTAACTTTTATTCAGAGTGAGGAATGCAGCAGTCTGCATCAGGCCTTGGGCAAAGATTTTATGGCTTCTTGTAGCAAGAACTGGGATAGAGCCCTTTTTGGATTTGGGGCCAAACAGATGTTGTTTTCCTGTCTGCAAATGAAAGGTTATTTTGTTGTCAATATGTGGGTGAAAATGTGACTACTTGGCACGTTACACCCGTCTAGTCTGGGTTATCTTCAGGTTACGGCAGGAAGCTGGAGTGTCGATTTTTTCTAAGGCTGTTCGGTGGGTCGGATTAAGGACCTGTCCAAAAGCCTCTTGGCCAACTCTACATCAGCTTTGAGGCCTCGTAGATCACAAAGCTTCCTTCTTCTTTTATCAGTGTCTCCTATATAAGTTCTACTCCACTGTCGTGGGGAACTTTTAAAAGCATGTTTAAACTTTTAGAATTTTTGGCACAGAGCCAGATAGATGGAGGGTGGAGCTAGTTTCACACTAGATCGTTTTAATTTAACAGGTCTAACAGCTGTGAGGGAAATTTGTTCAAACTAAATCACAGGAGATGTGCAAAATGTTTGAAAGCCTTGTATGTTCATTATGTGTCATAAAACAAATAACATTTGAAGTAATTCGTGTTAATGCAGATACACGTCCCGCCACATCCCGCAGCGCTCCTCCGTGAGGGTGGGGGTGGGGGGGTTTGCACACGTTCATGTTGCGCCCTCCTCCAGGGGTGGGGGTCGCACGCTCCGTCCCGCAGCACTTCTCCGTGAGAGCGGGGATGGGGTGGGGGGGTTGCACATGTTCTGCTGTTTCTCACCAGTATCAGCTGATGGAGGGCTCTAGTTTCATTGCACCGTTCGTGTCAGCGGACACGGTAGGGTCGGGGAGGGGGCAGAGCATGATGCTTAGCCTGGCGGGCCGCCAGGCTTATAAAGCGCTGGGAGAAACCCTGGGCCAAAATCATACCGATTAAGTCTTATACCTTCTATAATACTGTGCGTTACTATCTTCCAGCAGAGGGAATGGCAAAGAGGATTGCAGATAAGGAGCTGACTGACAGGAATTGGGATCAGGAGGATGAAGGAGAAGAGGTGAGACCAGAGACTCAGACGTGTAGAACTGAGAAATGATGGACTGACCTTTGATCTACTGTCCTCAATTAGGCTGGGACGTTCTCAATCGCAAGTGAAGATGTGCTGAAGAATCGAGCCATTAAGAAGGCCAAGCGCAGAAACCCTGGAGCTGAGGTGAGAATATCATCAGCAGAACAGAGTCAAAAGCCTAATTTATACTTCTCCGTCTTCATCAGGACCATGCCCCTATTATTCTGTAACAAATTGGAAGCCAACAAGGAAGTGGCAAAGACTGCAGTTCGACCCTCATCCGCTAGGGGCTGGCAGCAGACTTGAGCAAATCCTCATTGACTCCCATGTTAAAAAGGCCATTTTTACTGCAGAAATAAACATGTTTACAGCCAGTTGTGTCATTAACTGCTTGGCCAAACATGATAGTGGGGCTGCATAGGAAACTTGTGCAGTACCCAGCGTTTCCTTTCTCCTGCCTTAGAATAGCAGGTGGCTGCCTGCTCCCATCTCCCGGGGCAGCCAGGCTGGCTCCGAAGCAAGGCTGTAGTCATGCTGGTCAATGGTGGATCTCTGAGGGAGACGCTCAAGCGATTGTTCTTGCTGAAAACGCCCTGGAATACTCTGTTAGCTTTGGGTTAGCATGTAGCTAATGTCCCGTTGATATCCAGCTCCCTGAGAAGGGACCATCAACAACGGTGGACACGCAGATCTTTCATCGCAGTGGACAAACAAAGCCCAATATCCTTGGTTGGCTTACCTAGTTTTGATTTTGTTAAGCAGGCTTGAGGTGCATTTACTTTGGAGACGCTCTACCACGTTTTTCTTGCTGAAAACTGCAGGAACAACTCTGTTAGCTTTGGGTTAGGAATCCTAATACCTGGAACACATATATGAAGGAATGGACTTCATCCCATTTAACAGAATACTCTCCCAATTTGGTATAGATAAGAAAAACTTTTTAGAAAATCACCAAATTAAATCTGTAGTGTAGCGGAAATCCACATTTTATATCCTCAGATTAACTTTGTTTGGATTCACACGAAGGAGAACATAACAATTTTCACAAAGTTTTTCCTCTCACATTTAGCAGAAGAAAAACAAAAAGGGGAATTTGAAACTGGCCTACAGTTTCAGCATTCTGGTTACCTCCAACGACTCTCTCCCAGGATCGCAAATTGCACCAATTTGACTGGCCTCCCTTCTGTGCCAATCAGGAGGCGCGAGAAATATCAGAAACTGGTCTGCTTTACATCAACTCTCAAACTAACCCTTTTCTCAAGATGAGGGAAGTCGTAAAGCTTCCCTTAATGTCCTTCTGGGAGCTTCATGACTTGAGTCTTTATAAACCTTGCATTCCTGTTTATCTACAATCAAAAAAGGTGTTTAGGTTGTTTACCCTTAAAATAGAAATCAAGGTGCTCTAGGTTAAAATCTTGTCAGCCACAGACCTAAACTGTTTGTTTTGTGTTGTCTTTTATGCTAAACCTCTGTCATTTTGTGTTTCTCCAGTTAAAAGTCATGCTAATGGTAGAACTGTCCAGTTTAAAGACATACATTTAGTTCTTCTCTGTTTAAAGTAATACTTTGACCCCCATCTGGACCAACATTGGTCAATTGTGATCATTGTTGGAAAGGCAGAGGTTGTATGAAAGAGCCACAGTGCCATCAAATAGTTAAGAAGCGAAATACATGTGGGTGTGACAAAAAGAAAGTTTCTAAAACCAGAAGTTCAGACCTCGTGGAGCAGAACAAAGAAGAAAGATTCCTTAAGCAAACCTCTGCTGGCTATTCCACCTGGGCCCAGCAAAAGATAATCGACGCTCATAAAAGTTAAGCCATTAGCTCTCAAAAGTTACAGTAAACTCAGAGCTCTGTTTTGTTTTGTTTTGACTTTCTACATGAAACTGGAAGTTGGCGCGGTCCGGTCGAGTCCTCGCATTGAGTTAAACCCAATTTGGAACAGTTTCTCTGATTCAATCTCATTTGGATAATTCGGACTCGTGGTCTGCATTCCACGTTTGGGTGCAGCTGGAGGAACCTAAAGGTCAAGCCACAATCGAGGTGGGTCACACACTCCCTTCCAAGACCGACGTTGACCAACCAGGGAGCCAGCACCATATAATTTAAAAAAGGCCCCGGCACGAGCCAGGATCCCAGGCTGTGGCAGCCGCTGGCTACCCTTCCGGCGACGGAAAGCAGGTCTGTGAAAACATTCCCAACTGGCTGATCTTTTCTTCTAAAAGCCACGTTTAAGTGCTCCGGTCGGCAAGATGGTGCCTGTACTTGGCTTAGCCGTGGTCACCGACCACTTTTTCAAACTTTTCTCCACTAACCTCCTCTTTTCCACCTTGCTCCTGTCTGCGATCTTCATCAGTAGTGTCCCTGCTACCATCTCCTATGATCGCCAGACTCTTTTATCCTTCCATTCGTATACGATCGCCCAAGATGCACCGAGGATTTACCATCTGGTTTGTTTACCTGAGCGTCGTACCGGCTCGGAACCAATCGACGATCCAGAGCTGCGCACCTCCAGCGATGTTTGTCTGGTCCCGGGAAAATGTCGGAGGAAAAGAGGTAAACGAGCAGGAATCCACGTGAGAATAAGACTTCTCTTAAAGCGTGGTTTATCTAGTAAACATCGGCGTGATCTTCTAGCTTCTTGTCCTTTGTTTGGTGACCTGAGCGCCACTTCTGTTTTGGTTATTTGTTGTTTTTTATTGTTTTTTCTCTATCTGGTGCGGAGTCCCTACTAACATATGATCGAGACTTACTGTTGTCGATCAGGTCCGCGATGATCAACCTCCAGAACTCCGATACCGGACCCGCTTTCCCACCGCCTCTGGAAACTGGCGTTAACCCAGGTCTCGGCCCTCTGTTACCTGTTTGCCTGCCGCTGCCCAGGAGGCCATGGAAGAGGAAACGGGGGAAGAGAGCCGGCTTCTTCGTTCAGCTTCGAAAGATCCTGAGAGGCGAAGCTCTTCCCGATCGCTGCTCCGCGGCTGTGTTGTGGCGGATCCAACAGAAACTTAACGGAGTTGGGCTGATCTCGCTGCTAAATGGAGCCCCTGATGCGGGACGCTACCTGAAGGCGTGGGAGACAAAGAACCTCCGCGGGCATAGCCTGGAGTCGCTACGTAGCTTAGCCCGCCAGCCGCCCGCCATTATCGAGCCCGCGGCTTACACATCGCCAGATTCCTCCGCAAAAATGATGTTGATTAACGCGCGCTCCATCGCCAACAAGTCTCACATCCTCAACGATCTGTTCCGGACCAAAAAATAAAACTTTTTGTGGATTTTTGAGTCGTGGCAGCGCGTAAATGACGCCACTCATCTCCGTGAGCTCTGTCCTCAAGACTGCTCTTTCTTCTCTGCTCCACGGACCACAGGCCACGGTGGAGGAACAGCTGTTATCTTTAAGAAACACTTTTCGTGCCAAATTATATCCTCAAACTCCTACAGCTCATTCGAGATGATCATGATTAAAATTGGTCGAGTTCAACCAGTTTATGGAATTCTGGTCTATCGCCCACCTGGATCTACTTCATCCTTCCTGTCTGACTTTCAGGATCTCCGATCTTCAACTATTAAACTAGACAGGATAATCATTGTTGGAGATTTCAACATCCATGCTGAGGATCTATCTAACAGCTCCAATAGGGAGTTCCTAAACATGATGAACTCTTTTAACTTCTCTCAACACGTGTCTGGTCCCACTCACAGAGCAGGCCACACCCTGGATCTGGTCTTTCCCTACGGACTTCTTGTTGATAAGCTGCAGATACATGATGTTGTGTTCAGTGACCATAAGTCAGTTTCTTTTCATATCAACTTAAATTCTGAATCTCTTTTACCAGTCTCTGCTAAGCAACGACGTATTAACAGTTCTACCATTTTAAATTTCTCCTCCCTCTTTGACTTCCTCTGATGACATAGAGCTCCTTACCAACTCATTTAATGATCACTGCCTCAAAATTCTGGATCAGGTCGCCCCTTACAAAACCAGCCGCAGTTCCAGTGCCTCCAGTTCACCCTGGCTGAACAACCAGATTCTTGAACTTAGACGCTCCTACAGAAAAGCGAAAAGACGGTGGAAGAGGACAGGTCTGGTTGTTCATCGCATATATTTTAAAGAACTTCTCGAGTCATACAACGAAGCTGTAGAAGATGCCAGGTCTTCTTTCTTCAGCAACCTCATATGCCAAAATAAGAATAATCCTAAGGTTTTGTGTGATACCATCTCCAGCATCGTGTCTTCTCCTCCTCCGCAGGCTCAGCTATCTTCAGCTGATGATTGTAACACCTTTCTCCACTTTTTTGCAAACAAGGTGTTGAATCTGAGATCCAGCATTCCACCAGCCCTCACCCCCTCAGGAGGGGAGGCCCCCCAGTGCTCCGAGTCTTTCACCTCCTTCTCCCCAATTACACTAAATGACTTAACCTCAGCAATCAGTCAGATGAAACTCTCATCATGCTCATCAGATATCTTAACTCCCTCTGTTTTAGTCGGGTCCCTTGCCTCTGTCAGTCCATCTCTGTTGACTATAATCAACAGCTCACTGAGCCAAGGCTGTGTTCCATCTTACTTTAAAAATGCAGTAGTGACTCCTCTCTTAAAGAAACCCAACCTTGACGCTAGCTCCACCAGTAACTTTAGGCCCATTTCTAAGCTACCTTTCATCAGCAAAGTACTTGAGAAGGTTGTTGAAACCCAACTCAGATCCTGGTTTTCTAAGTCAAAGATCTCTGACCCCTTCCAATCTGGCTTTCTGAAGCAGCACTCAACTGAGACTAGTAAGGGTGCATAATGACCTCCTGATGGCTGCTGATGCAGGGAAATGCTCTGTCATGGTCCTGCTCGACCTCAGTGCAGCTTTTGACACTGTAGACCACAACGTTCTACTAAACAGGTTAAAGGCCCTGGCTGGGATTTCAGGTTCTGCTCTAGACTGGCTCTCTTCCTATCTCACCAACAGAACATTCACAGTGAAGTCCGAAACCTTCTCTTCAGATACTGCCTCTCTAACATTTGGGGTCCCACAAGGTTCAGTTCTAGGGCCTCTACTATTTGCATTCTATATTCTTCCCCTAGCCGGCATCATTCAGTCTTTCCCAGACATCTCCTACCACATCTACGCTGATGATATTCAGCTCTATATGTCCTTTATACCACACCAGTTGGACAGGCTGGCCACACTTGTACTCTGCCTGACCCAGATCAGTAACTGGCTGTCCAGCAACTTTCTTGTCCTCAATGCTAACAAGACAGAGACCCTGATCGCTGCACCCCCGGAACTTCAGCCAAAAATCGAGCAAGAAATTGCCTCTTTTTGCCCATCAGCCAAGGCCAACATTAGAAACCTGGGAGTTATTTTTGATCCAGCTTTAAGTTTAGACTCACACGTCAAAACCATCTCCCGCTCTTGTTTCTTTCAACTGAGAAACATTTCAAAAGTCCGTAAACTGGTTTCTACTGCAGATCTGGAAAAAATCATCCATGCCTTTGTGTCATCACGCTTAGACTACTGTAACGCTCTTTTTACTGGTCTCAGCAGAACCTCCCTCTCACGCCTTCAAGCCATCCAAAATGCAGCAGCCAGACTCCTAACCAAATCCAGCAGACAAGCTCACATCACTCCAGGTTTACAGTCCCTCCACTGGCTCCCGGTAGAATATAGAATACAGTTTAAAGTTTTAGTCCTGACCTATAGAGCTCTTAACAACCAGGCTCCAAGCTACCTATCTGAGCTTTTATCCCCACACACCACCTCTCGGAACCTTAGATCCACATCTGAAAACCTCCTGACTGTTCCTCGAACCAGACTGAAAACCAAAGGGGACAGGGCCTTTCAGACTATTGTACCCAGAATTTGGAACAGTCTACCTTCAAATCTCCGTCTCTCTAACACTGTAGAGGTCTTTAAAAATCATCTAAAAACTCACCTTTTCATCCAGGCGTTCCCTCCCTAAATGTTTCAAAAAGATGGCTTTGTTCGGGTTCACACCTTCACTTTGTTTATAGTCATGATTTTATTTTCTACGTTTATCATTGTTATTGTTTTTCTGATGTTTTTATTGGTTAGAGGTATTTGCCCTGATCTTTATCATGTTGTACAGCGCTTTGTGATTTATATCTGTGAAAGGCGCTCTATAAATAAACTTTTACTTACTTACTTACTTACTTCCTCATTCCCGCCAGGCCGCGTTGGGACGCGGTTCATCCGTCCAAGTTTTTTAAGGTCGGTTTATCCTCATTCCTCAGTGGTTTCTCCTCCTGTTCCCTCCATAAGTGGTTTTTATAAACACCGTGGATCTAACCCCGCTAATTTACGTCCACTAACTCCAGCTGTTTCTGTATTCCTCCACCTCACTCAGCATGGCTCTATTAAATACCCGCTCTGTTAACAATAAGTCCTTCCTGCTCAATGATCTATTTCTCTCTAAAAACCTGGATTTTCTGTTTCTGACTGAAGTTTGGCAGCAAACATCTGATTATTCTGCTCTGATTGAACTCTGCCCGAGTGGTTATTCTTTTCTTAGCCAGTCTCGGGGTTCTGGTCGTGGTGGAGGCCTAGCTGTTGTTTTCAGAGACCATCCTCCATCCACTCTGTTGCAGACTGTGAGAACTTTCTGTCTTTCTTTGTGGACAAAGTCAATAAGGTTAGATCTAGCATCTCTCCTTCAGCCTTATCGCTGCCTCTCCCGACTCCAACCAGGCCCATCATCCTAGATAGCTTTGCTCCTGTTTCTTTGCCTGAGTTAACCAAACTAGTTAACTCAATGAAGACCTCTGCATGCCCCCTCCACATCTTATGTTTATGTTTATGTATTTAGCAGACGCTTTTGTCCAAAGCGACTTACAAGTGATAATTGGCATTTTGCCCTTGAGTCTAACAGCAATAGTAACAACAACAAATTGACATCAATCATGGAGAGGAGGGAACAAGGAGTGGACAGTAGAGAGGGGGGACGGGTGCAGACAAGGTGCTAGTTAAGAAGATGCTCTCTGAAGAGCAGGGTCTTCAGGAGTTTCTTGAAAATAGAAAAGGAAGCCGCAGTTCTGGTAGTGCTTGGAAGGTCATTCCACATTTGTGGAACGATGCATGAGAAGAGTCTGGATTGTCCTGAGCGTGGTGTAGGCACTGCTAGCCGACAATCCTGTGATGACCGGAGCGGCCGGGCCGAGACGTAAGCCTTTGCAAGAGGATTCAGGTAGATGGGAGCCGTACCGTCTCGGACTTTGTATGCTAGTGTTAGCAATTTGAATTTGATGCGTGCTGCTAGCGGTAGCCAGTGGAGCTCAATGAACAGAGGGGTGACGTGTGCTCTTTTAGGCTGATTGAAGAGGAGACGCGCCGCTGCGTTCTGGACCATTTGAAGAGGTCTCACAGTACAGCCTGGAAGACCAGTTAGAAGGGCATTGCAGTAATCGAGGCGGGAGATGACAGTAGATTGCACCAGGAGCTGGGTGGCATGTTGTGTTAGGTATGGTCTGATCTTTTGTATGTTATACAGCGCAAAGCGGCATGAACGGGCAACAGAGGCATCATGATCTTTAAAGGTCAGATGTTCATCAATCACAACACCCTGATTTCGAACTGCCTTTGAAGGAGCCAGAGATAGGAAGTCATTTTGGATTGAGATATTGTGCTGTATGGATGGTTTTGCTGGTATGACAAGTAGTTCAGTTTTAGAGAGGTTGAGTTGGAGATGGTGGGATTTCATCCGTTTTGATATGTCAGAGAGACAGTTTGATATTCGTCCTGAGATAGTGTGGTCGTCCGGTGGAAATGACAGATAGAGCTGGGTGTCGTCTGCATAGCAGTGGTAGGAGAAGCCATGTGACCGAATGATCTCACCCAGTGAGGTGGTGTATATGGCAAAGAGAAGAGGTCCTAGTACAGAGCCCTGGGGGACTCCTGTGGCAAGGTGGTGCACGGCACAGGACTGTCCAAGCCAATATACGCTGAGTGATCGTCCTGTGAGGTATGATTCAAACCAGGCGTGTGCTTTCTCTGTGATGCCCATGCTAGAGAGTGTGGACAAAAGGAAGCCATGGTTGACAGTGTCAAATGCAGCCGATAAGTCGAGCAGGATAAGCACTGAGGATTTGGCAGTTGCTCTAGCTTCTTTTAAGGATTCAGTCACTGCTAACAGAGCAGTTTCAGTGGAGTGGCCCTTTTTGAACCCAGACTGGTAAGGGTCAAGCAGACAGTTTTGTGAGAGGTATTCTGTGATCTGCTTGAAAGCCACCCTTATGATTTTGGACAGAAAAGGGAGGAGAGAGATAGGTCGGTAGTTCTCCACATGATTTGGAGGAAGAGATGTTTTTTTTAGCAGCGGTTTAACCTGAGCATGCTTGAGAGAGGTGGGAAATGTACCGGATGTCAGTGATGCATTGATCACATGTGTGACTGCTGCGGCTACTGTAGGAGCAATAGCTTGGAGCAGCTTACCCTCATCTTTGTTTAAAAGTGCTTTTCAGTCCATCGGTCCCAGCGTGCTCTCTATAATTAATGCTTCTCTGGTCTCTGGTCAGGTCCCTACTTACTTTAAGAACGCTGTAATCCACCTGCTTCTTAAAAAACCGAGTCTCGACCCCTCTCTCCATAGCAGCTTCAGACCCATCTCTAAACTTCCGTTCATCTCCAAGATCTTGGAAAAGGTTGTGGCTAAACAACTCACAGCTGCTCTTGATGAACATAACATCTATGATAGCTTCCAGTCAGGTTTTCGTAGAGCTCATTCTACTGAAACAGCTCTTCTTAGGGTCTCTAATGACCTTCTGACTCACAGTGATGCAGGGTTCTGGTTCTGGTCCTGCTGGACCTGACTGCAGCCTTTGACACTGTTGACCATCACCTGCTACTGGAGAGGCTGAGAGACTGGGTAGGCCTATCAGGAACTGCTCTGGAGTGGTTCTCCTCTTATCTCTCTGAGCGTTCCTTTTCTGTGGCCGTCTCCAAGTTTAGGTCCTCCACCACCTCTCTTACCCATGGTGTCCCACAAGGTTCTGTGGGATAGGTTCCTCTATCTGCTTCCTCTTCAGCACATCCTGAGCTCCTACCATCTCCTACCATCTTTATGCAGATGACATCCAACTGTACATCTCCTTTAAGCCCCATGAGATGTCTAAGCTGCAGCTGTTCCACACCTGCTTAGACTCTATCAAAACCTGGATGGTGGGAGCTTTCTTCAGCTGAATGAAGATCAGACTGAGATCCTCATCTGTGCACCAGACAAGCTGGTTCCCAAAGTCAGAGACTCTCTTGGTCAGCTTGCTTCTCACACCAAACCCTCTGTCAGGAATCTTGGCGTGACCTTTGACCCAGCTCTCACCCTGGATTCTCATGTCAGTTCTCTTGTTGGCTCTTCCTTCTTCCATCTCAGGAACGTTGCTAAGCTGAGTCCCATTCTGTCCCGCTCTGAACTTGAGACAGTTCTCCACACCTTCATCTCCTCACGCTTACCTTGGCTTTCCACTGGAGTCGTCAGCAGCACGTTACTGCAGCAGCACGTCATAGCTGCTGATAGGAACCGCTGTGGTCAACAGAACCTTTTCCATTGGAGCCGTCGGCAGCCGTCAGCAGCGCGAGTCGGCCGTGTCTCAGGAGCAGCATGTCGCGGCCTTTACGCGCCGGTTCTATTTTCTACGCGCGACGCCTCTGAAACGGGTCAAGCTCGACATTTTTGGGGAAGGAAAGACAGGAAATCGGACGCGGAAATGGAGAGAAGCTCCCGAGATTTTCAGAATAAAGAATGTACTGCCTTCCGGTTGCTTTACTTTTAAAAAATGTTACTAACTGTGCGTCCCCGTGAGAAGTTATCACCTAGCTAGAGGTCTCCTTTGTTTTTCAGGTCCGTATTGGCGATTATAAAACGGACAGAACATAAAACACAAACCTTGTTGTAGTTTTCTCCTGCTTGTTGTTGTGTTTACTGACGAAGTCACTCGTGAGACTTCGTGCTCGGTCGGTGACAGCTGCTCCCCTGCTGCTTCGCGTCTCGTGGGAAGGGCCACGCAGCAGCAAGACGTGCTGCTGCAGTAACGTGCTGCTGACGGCTCCCGTGGAAACCCGGGGTTAGACTACTGTAACTCTCTTTTCACGTGTCTGAGCAGAACCTCCCTGAACCGTCTACAGGTGGTTCAGAACGCCTGTGCTCGGCTTCTGACCAAGTCCTCCAAACACACCCACATCACCCCGCTTCTCCTCCAGCTTCACTGGCTGCCAGTCACCTGCAGAGTTCATTTCAAGATCCTGGTTCTGGTCTATAGACGAAGAAGAAAATATCATTTCTATAGCGCCTGTCAAGATAAAAATCATGAGGCGCTACACAAAAACAAAAAATGTAAAAATATAAAAAATAATTTATAAAATGGTGAAAATATATTTAAAATGAGCAAAAAATAGACAATTGTGATTAAAAAATTTAAAGAAAGAGAGAGAGTGAACAGGAAAGAGGGAAATCAGTGGATTCTGAGGAAGGTGGAATAGGTGGGGAGAGCAGAATAAAGAGAGAGTGGTGAAGCTGGCTGCTGTTTGTGGCCCCCTGGGGCGATCCTCTGTGCTTCTTGAGGGGGGCGGGGGCTTTTCTGGTCACAGTCTCCTTGGGGTCTCTGTTTTCTGGGGCAGCTCCTGGATCTCTGGGACTTGGAGCTCCCCCCGTCTCCTACGCATCTTTAGGGGGCGGATCTGTGGTCCCTCACACTCTCTATTGGACGCTCCTATAGAGAAACCTTACATAAACAAGCGCGTGTACACACACAGGTGCTCACATGGTGCTCTCATAAGTATGGGCTTGGGCACTGCACTGTGATTTATTATCGTGTGACTCTTCAGTTAAACAATGTTGATTTTACATTTCCTCATCAGGTTAACGCAGTGATAGCTTGCTCCTGTTGTACTGTTGTGTGTCCCTTTTCTGCAGGTCTAGATGCAGATTCTTGTTCATCATTAATTGTCTTCACCCCCCCCCCCCCCCCCCCCCTTCTCTTTCACCTCTGTCTCCGTGTCTGGTCGGAATTACAAAGCATTCAACAACAATAACAATAAAGTTTGAAGTATCAGGCGTGACATTAAAAGCAGACGCTTTGATGCTCCACCTGAGAGTAAATCTGTAAGGCTTGTTACCAGCATTCAGACATCAATTCTGTTTGCTTCACAGCCAGACAGGACACGGGGGGGGGGGATAGCTGCAATGTGACTTGGATCTCAAACATGACGGATGAATCGTCTGTATGAGGATAAACATTGTGTACATACATGGTCACACATATTATGAGATAAATGTATTTAAAAAGTCCAGCAGGACGGACGCATGCAGCACTATTATCAGTCCTTTCGAGGGCTCTCCAACAGGCTCTCAAGGGTGGACGGAGTGATGGGTCAGGACGCCACTGTCATCAACAGTGTTGGGTAATTTCTATATTACTCCCAAATTACCTCAAAAAAGTCAGAGCATACACAGAGGGATTAGATCTTTGGAAATTGTAATCATCAAACAACAATCAATAAACGAACTTTGCAAAGGGTGAAAAACATACACACCAGAGCCAGAGGCGGTTTGCTCTCACACAGAAGCAAAGCTGCGGAGAGCTTTCATTAGGAACCACACCAAGTCAGAGATAACCACACCTACGCATCACAGAAGACAACAGGAATTCTTCAAAGAGGTCTTCACAGCAGGATGCTAGACACAGACCAAGGAGTCTCCCAGTCTAGCCTTGGTTTGGCTGCTGAAGCCGGGCGTACACTGTGTGACTTCCTCGCAGGGCAGATCTCACGAGTCGTGCTCACTTCGCGACCCAGTTCTCGGATGCGACCTGACTGCTCACACTGCACGTCTGGTAGCAACACGTCGGCCCTAAAAATATGTTAAAAATAGCAGTTTTTACTCAACACGTCAGACTTTTTTGTCTTGTTTTGCCTGTTGTCCTTCGGGAGTGCTGCAGGAGGACACACAGGGATTTATGGGGGTTGGATGAGGAAAACGAAATAAAGAAAGTAAATCTGTGTTTTGTGATCAGTTTAATTTGACATGAACACGACAAACACGCTTTCTTGACAATCTTTGTGAGTAAAAAATGTGTAGAAAGAAAGATGAACAGCGTGTGTTATTAGGGAAATAGCGGGGAGCGGTGTTGATGCAGGATTGCGCATGCGCCGTGAGCGGTTCTGGTACTTTTTGGGTCACAGCTGCTCGCAGCGCCGCTTCAACAGTGCGATACCCTCACGAGGGACGAGCGAAATATTAAACACGCCAGAAGTCCGTGCGAGCTCAAGACTGCTGATCAGCAGCTGGTCACGTGGTGTTAATCGCCTCTCGTAACCCCCTGTACACGACCGCTCGGCGCAAAACTCGCCCCGATGTCGTGGATTCTCGCACGACTGGAAAATCGGCTCAAAAAAGTGAAAAAGTCGCACAGTGTACGCCCGGCTTAAGGGAACAATTTGCATTCAGGCAGGAAGGCATTTCTACAACAGTTTAAATGTAAATCATGTGAAAAAGTCTGTTTGACCATCAATTTTTACCTATCAGACAGCACCGCCATTGCGCCTTCAAAAACAGAGCTGAGGTTATCTAGTGACAGACTTGAAAAATATCTCGCTGGAAAACTAACGATATGTACGTTTTATTCACCTGTGACAGGAGGAGTGAGAAGATACGCAGCAAGCGTTATATTCATGGACAGAAATGATGGGAAACGTGAGTTTAGAGGTTAATGTCGCACATGAAGAGGTGAAGGAGGATGAGACAAATTGTTTGT
Organism: Nothobranchius furzeri; assembly: GCF_043380555.1. Classification (NCBI taxonomy): domain Eukaryota; kingdom Metazoa; phylum Chordata; class Actinopteri; order Cyprinodontiformes; family Nothobranchiidae; genus Nothobranchius; species Nothobranchius furzeri. Next base: position 31,619,958 of record NC_091741.1, on the reverse strand, counting down.
GTTAAAAAGTCTAAATAACACAACAGTAAACACACTATCTTGGACCGGAAACATAACAGGACACCCCTGGACAGTGCTACACCCTCTGGTGTCCTTGCGGGGAAGTGCCTTGCAGCGCTCTCCAAGAGACTAAGAAGTCAGAGAGAAAAACATCTCTGTCAGTGCATGCATGCATCTCTCGTGGAGCTGATGGAGAAGTATAAATTAAGCTTAATGGGTCAGAACATCTGACTCTGCTTTGTGTTTCAGGGTGACGGTGGAGCAGCCTTTCGTGGATTTAAAGGATTCTCTGCGGCTCCGTCAGCGATACCAGCTCCCTTCTCGGGGTTTGGAAAGGCTGGAAGCTTCGAAGGATTCGGTCTGACCAACGGGGGCAGCAAGGCTCTGTACACTGGGGTCTCCAGTGCCACAGTAGGTGAGGACAACCCATCATTCTCCTAATGTCGCCTGTCTTCTGGAGGACTTAAGTCCACCAGATGCGTGATCAGGACCCTGACCGATACTCAGAAACAGATATTCAGAACCTCAGAGGTTGCCACATTGACTTGACTCATCAGGACCACCTCCCAAATCTTCTTTTAGGTCTGACCTTCAATGGGCCCTATGTCCCACCGACTGCTGACATCACCACCCGACAGACCAATGGCTCCTCCCCCAGCCCAACCCAGAGTAACAAGGAGTACCGGCGGCAACTGACAGCGCTGAACTGCTCTGTCCGTGACTGGATCACCAAACATGTGAACGACAACCCTCTGTGTGACCTGAACCCCATCTTCAGGGATTATGAACGCCATCTCAGCAGCATCGAGCAGCAACATGGAGGAGGAGAAGCTGCTGATGGAGGCTCGGAGACTCCTCCTCCTTCAGCAGCTCTGTTCTCTTTCAGTAGAACCACATCAGAGGACTTGGCCCAAAAAGTCTCTGGCACTGCTCCAGTGGCTTCTGGCATCACGTTCAATTTTGGCCAGAAGGTTGACAGCTCCGTTCTAGGATCTTTAAGGTCCAAATCAGCTGCCTCCAGCTTCTCTTTCTCCTCTTCAAGCCAGACCTCCCTTTTTGGAGCTCCTGGACCTGCTGCTCTGCCACCCTTCGGTGGGACCAAACCCGATGAGGCTGCAGGTTCTGTTTGATCTTTTATCCGTAGTCAAAAATTATTTCATTACATCAAAGTTAAACACAATTTAGGCCTTTAGGAATTCCTGCGTGAGATGTTGACCAGATCCTAACCCACTTCCTGCAGATGAAAATGGAGATGAGGAGTCGGAAGAGCCACCCAAACCAGAGGTGAAGGAAGTGAAGGAGGATGACGCATTTTACTCAAAGAAGTAGGTCCAATAATCAGCCTGATGCCTGAGGCGTGGAGCTGCTAATGAAACCTGTGTTCCGATGCTTTCAGGTGCAAACTGTTCTACAAGAAGGAGGCGGAGTTTAAGGAGAAAGGAGTTGGAACGCTGCACCTAAAAAACACCTCAGATGGAAAGATCCAGATGATCATTCGTGCGGACACCAACCTGGGTAAACCAGACTAACAAACAAGTGTTAAGATGTTGTAACTGAAGTCAAAAATCAAATTTTCTGTTTCTGTCAAAACTGGTGAAAACGGTTCAGTTTTCTTAAGCCTGGTTTATGCTTCTCCGTCAGCTCCGCAAGGGACAGACACGCACGGATTGACGGAAGCGTTTTGCGCTTTTACTTCTCCGTCTCCTGGGGAGTGTTGCAAAGCAATTGCCTGACAGGACCACAGAGGGCGTAGCGCTGTTCTGTGGTATCCTGTCATGTATCGGTCCAAGATCGTGTGTTTATATTGTGTTTTTTGTGTATATAAGAGACTTTTAACACGGACGTATTTGTCTCTCATTCTCCCACCGCTTCATGCGCTCCCCACCTCTAAACCCACGTTTCCTGTCATTTCCATCCACAAATAAAACGCTTGCTGCGCATCTTTTCACTCCTCCAGTCACGGGAGAATTAAACGTTCATATTTTTAGAGTTTTTTTCGCGAGGTATTCTTCAAGCTTCTCCGTGTCTGCCGCTAGTTATCCTCGGCTCTCTTTGCAATGGCGGCGCTGTAAACAACAGCGGCGTCCTGCCCAATCACAAGCTTGCGTAATCCGTCTCGTTCGACGGATGTTTAAAAAAGTGGGCTCGACTCCGTACGTACTTGCGTGCCTGCCGGAGCCCTACGCAAGGACGGATAATGGCGTTGCGTGTCTCCGCACTGACGCAGACGGAGAAGCATAAATCAGGCTTTAGTCAGTCAAGCCTCTACCAGAGTCTTACTCCACCCACATTTTCAGTGTAAGAAACGGACCACAAGCAAGCGTCGCCTGGTAGGTGCAGTCAGTGACAGACTGCTAGACACTCATCTATACATTTATCAGCAAAAAATGTTCTCATTCACTTGTTCAATAAATTATCTTTAGTCTTGGGTATTAATGAATGCCTTGTGGACAATTTTCCCTAATCACTTGGAGCACAGAGTAGAACAAAATGCAGCTTAATCACATAGTAGTGGTAGCAGCTACCCTGTAAGATGTCTTTAAGTGACATATGTGGAACACAGTTCTCTGAGAGAAATTAGATTTTCTTAAATGATTTGACAGTATTCTTTAACAAAATGAAAATCTGAACATATTTTATGGATGGTGAAGTGTAGTTAAACTGAATTTCTGCAATTTTCATTCAGTCTGGTCAGTATCTGTAATAGTCGATTAGGTCATTGCAAAAAATTCAAATTTTTTTAGAGGGTTTTGAAGAATCTTTCCTGAGTTTTCCCCTTTCAGAAAAATGTATGATTCTTCAGAAATCCGTAAAAGTGATTGCCTTATCATGTACTGTGGTGAAATTAATTCTATTTTCCTAAACTAAATGATTTTACATGACAAAGTATGAATGAAATGATGGTTGTACAGGATGACAGATGAATGAAATGATTGAGTGGAAGTTAGGTGTTTTAGCAAAACCTTTGAGTATCTGATAACTTGAGGTCTGGGTTGTAAAGTCAGTTTGGCTGGATGGTTTGATAAGCTAGAGATTATTCATGAAACCATCCAACGCTATTTGTGCCAGGTCTACGCACCCTTACGTGAAGATCAGGTCGAGATGGACACTGCTGATGGTGTGAACCTCTGGCACCGGAACTTGTAGCCAGCTCTGAGTACAACCCGTCTAGTATCAGAATCAGAATGAATTTTATTGCCAGCGCTCCAGCGATCCAGAGCATAGGAACTTGACTCCACAGTACAACCTGACCAAGATTACACACACACACATGTAGACAGGACAGATACAGGCAGACCACGGGAGCAGCCATGACGGCGCTCCTTATAGTAGATGAAGAGGGGATTACATGAGGAGAGTTCAGGGGAGAGAGAAAAAGGCATTAACAGGGTTACACCGGCAGGGTGTAGCACTCCAATGCAAAAAAAAACCACCCAACATATAAGCACAAATGTCACAGTTCACAACATGAGACCCAGTAGGTAGGGGGGAGGGGCTGGGACCCTGCTTTCCTCAGCGGGGGCTGCCTGTGTGGCGCTCAACCGGCTGAATCCACAGGTGGGAGGGAGGTCACGGGAAAGCACAGAGAGCAGTGAGTGCCTTCATCTTGATGACCTCGATGCAGAGACCACAATCTGAAGGTGGGGGGTAGGTAGGGTTTCACAGCATTTGTCTGCATTCCTTCCATCGTGGGGGTTGTTTTGCATGCAACTCAAGGCTGCTTATGGCATCAGATTCGATAACAGAACTTTGTTTGGGTCAGACAGAGATAATTTTTCCTCTCTGCCTTAAGTCTGTATTGATCATTCAAGTCCTCCAGTGAAGCCAATTCGGTGATTAAACATCTCCACACCGTCCGGTGACCCTCTCCGAGATGTTATCAATCCTGCGCACTAACACCGGTAACACAGCTAAGACATTGTCCAGCTTACGATTCACCTCGAGTAACGTCCCAGTTTGTGAGGTATCCACCCGGACGGTGCCGTCCATGGATGCGGGTCGCCCTCCAATCGCTCCCGTCATCCCAATTTTCCGGAAAACCAGATATCCTCCCACTCCAATCAGAAGAAATCCAGTGATCATCAGGCCAAATATCCACACATCTTCGACGTCCTCAATGGACAGCTGAGAGAGACAGATGACATTCCACTTCTTCCAGGAATCGAACATATATCCCGCTGCATGTGTCCCGTGAGGACAAACGCGAGCCCCCTCCTCCGTTCTCATCGTAGAAAAAATCGTATCAATCGCGTTGAATGACCAATTAATTAAGTCCATGCTGAAAAATAGTGAATGCCAGAGGAAATGCAGAGAAGCGCTCTGTAGGCAGACGGACAAAAGAGCCTTGGGAAAAACACAGATAAGTGTGGCTCTCTTCAGGTGACAGCAAGAAGCTGATCCAATTTTGCACCTGAGGCTGTAATGTCTCACAAGCGTTGCTGAGAGATGTTTTGACCTTAGGTCAAAAGTGGATGGTCTCAAATGCTTGCTCACCCGAATGGCCTTACCAAAAGAACGGCAAAGACTGAAGAATCAGGCAGTGATTTCTGTATTAATTAAATGTTTACAAATTCTAAACAAATCAGAATTTGACAAGTTAACAGGGTGCTATCAAAGTCCTCAGAAAGTCACTCCACTCAGATACTCAGTGAGGTTAACTCTTAATGTGAAGTAAAAATGTTATACATGAATAATAATCTTATTATTGTGTTCATACCTGGAATAAATTACTATAATCAACAATTATTGAATCATGATTATTGAATTATTGATTGATTCAGTTTAAGATCTGAAATGGAACATTACAGGAAAAATATTCATTTTCACACATTCCATTGTTGGTTCTTTTTTAAACACAGATAAGGTTTCCCTTTACCTTGCTGACGGTTTCGTTTGCGGCTGCAAACATCTCCAGAGCTGACATTGATGGTGGTGTCACTTCCTACTCCGTTTATCTCCGTCAGCTCTGGAGATGTTTGCAGCTGCAAACGAAACCGTCAGTAAGGTAAAGAGAAACCTTATCTGTGTTTAAAAAACAAACAAAAATTAAATTAGAAGACAAACACAGCAAGAACGTACAAAATTTTTCACACATTATTCATACACTTTGGATTTAAGCCATTTGTTCATTGATTGTATGATTATATGGAGTTTTAACATAAAGTTTTAAAAAGTCATTTATGTCAACCAGGGAAGATGAACTTCATTCAGAGTGAAGTCTCATCTGCGTGGGCCTTGAGTTCCAGCAAAGATAAGGGAGCTAGGAAAAGACAACGATCTTTTATATACCGCCTCTCAAGATGAAAGTCATGAGGCGCTTCACATAAACAAAAAAATAATAGTAATAAATATTAAAATATTTTTAAAATGAATGAAAATATGTTAACAAGGAGGAAAGAACAAAGAGTAAAAATGTAAGGAAAGGGAGAGAGAAAATTATTTGAAAAGAATGAAATGGATCTGTTCTATCTTTTAGTTCTTTTTAAAACACATAAAAGGTTTATTTACCTGCAACGTTTTGTTTGCAGCTGCAAACATCAGGCTGACACCGATGGTGGCGTCACTCCCTTCGTTTATCAGCGGTGGCAGGGGATGTTGTCGCCCTCTGCTGCCCACTCTGCCCTCTCCGATGATGCAATCCCATGCGCGATTCAACGAGTAAACTCCATCGTCTCTGTTCATAGTCCCACATCTACGTCTCATCTCGATAGCTTCCTTTATCCATCGTTTGAATTTCTGTTGTTCGGTGTTTATTATCCTTGTGTTGTCCCAGTTGTTGCGTTGGTTTTCTCTTGTGCAGTGATCTGTTACGGCTGACTTTTTTATAGAGCTCCGGACCCCACGTGACTCTCAGTTAGTAGACGCCATATTGGCAGGAAAAAAAGGTAAACAAACACGGATCGTAAACATGAACATGAACGGGATCGGCTTGGATTTTACTTTGTCAGAGTTTACTTCACACTTTAAAACCGAAGAAATCGTTTTATATAGTCAGAAACTATATAGACTAAACATCTCCGACCCTTACCGTGCCCCTGGGATACTTTTTAAAAACGCCAGAAGCTGTCGGAGCGGACTTCTTACCGGACCTGGCCGGGGAACCCCTTGGGATTCCCCCGGAGGAGCTGGCTCCGGCGGCTGGGGAGAGGGAAGTCTGGGCCTCTCGACTTAGGCTACTGCCCCCGCACCCCGACTCCGGATACGCGGATGAACATGGATGGATGGACAAATAACAGATTTACATGTAAGTAGTTTAAATAGAGTGCTGTACTGTTTGAATGTATAAACTGAACGCCAAGAGGAATCACTAGTTTGATTTTTTTCCGTGAATAAAATAAAAATGTCAGGCAGGAGCGTCTCAGGATCTGTCTGAGATCCGTCTCGGTGAGACAGATAATAGCAATCCAAAGTGCTTTTTATGTGTGATCTGACAATTGATCAACCATTGGTTAAAAATTAAATACAGCTTAGCCGGTTAATTGCTGAGATCATAAAACACGTAAACGGCAGCACGCAGAACTCACGAGGCAACGTTTTACGTGATGTTTACTTGTTGCTGTGAGTAATAAGACAGAAAAAGCCCCGCCAAAATAAGTTTAGGAAGCCCACTAAGAATCCTAATAAAAGCATTTAAAATAAATACCACACACAGTTGAGGAAACGTTGGTTTAAGTACCTGATATGAAGCGGTCGCTGCATAAGCGAAAACCTTTACTCTCGGGGTCCCACAGCTTCATTTTAGCCCGGTCACTAGCGCGTTTTATTACAATGATCCAACGTTTGCGGCGCTCCGGATCTTGGGGAATCCTGTAGATGGCTCATTCCTGATGTCCGTGTCTGTTCTGCATCCTGGGACACAACAGGAATCTACCATATTTCCCGTTTGATTGAGTTTTCTGACAATAACAAATAGTCCAGCTGCGGGCTTCTGCCTGCCAATATGGCGCCGTTTTGATTTGAACTGTTGCATGCCGGGAGAAGTGACGTCAACTCCCGCAGCTCTATTGTGCTTTCTGCTTCTTGTTTTGCTGCTCTTGTGTGTTTTCGACTTGCCTCTTTCTCGCACTCCTTTCTGTGTTCTATTGTTCGTGTGTTGAGTTGGCGTCCGGTTTCTCCTACGTATGTTTTATTGCAGAGTTTGCATGGGATTTCATAAACGACTTCACATTTAAACAAGAGGACAAACACATACAACATGCTTTAAAGACCTGCGGATACCCGACATGGGCAATAAACAAAGGAAAACAACAAACAACAACAGAAAGAAGAAAACAACCAAAGCAAAGAACCAGAAACCCAGAAAGACAAGAACCAGAACCAGTGATAACCCTACCATACATCAGAGGCATAACAGAAAAAATAAGAACAACAATGAAAAAACAACAAAAACACACCAACAAAGCCATACACAACATTTAGAAACAGACTAGTGCACCCAAAAGACAAAATATCAGCTGGGCTTAAATGTGGAGTCATTTATGAAATCCCATACAAACTCTGCAATAAAACATACATAGGAGAACCCGGACGCCAACTCAACACACGAACAATAGAACATATAAAAGGAGTGCGAGAAAGAAACAAGTCAAAGACACACAAGAGCAGCAAAACAAGAAGCAGGGTTAGGTTAAAAATTGTTTTTCAAAGTCTTGTTTTATCTCATTTACAGTAATGTATGTTAGTTTTGTTCAGTGCGGCACAGAAAAATCAAAGAAAACTGCAAATGGCTCAAAACAGAGCAGCCAGAGTAGTTTTTAACTGTCCTCTTCTGACCTTTGTGCACAAAATGCATCTCAAATTGTCTTGTTTAACTGTGGAGCCAAAAGATGTTTAGTTACTCCTCTGCCTCCTTTAGTGATAATGGTACGTGTAGTAAATGTAGCATTTTTGTAGCTTTGGAGGCGAGGGTGTCAGAATTGGAGGCCTGGCTCCGTGCTGTTGAAAAGCCCATAGATAGCTGTAGCTACTTAGCTAGCGCAGGGCTAACTAGCTCAGAAACACCCCGTAGCGACCCTCCAGTGGAACCCGAGCAGCCGGGACCTCAGACCAGCTGGGTGACGGTACGCAGGAAGCATAGAACCCAGCCCGTGGGTCACCACCAACCCGTCCACGTTTCTAATAGATTTTCCCCGCTCAGTGACGCACCCACTGACAAGCCGACTCTGATCATTGGCAGCTCCATAGTCAGAAACGTGGCATTAGAGACTCCAGCAACCATAGTTAAATGTTTACCTGGGGCCAGAGCGGGCGACATTAAATCTTATCTGAAACTGCTGGCTAAGGATAAGCGTAAATACAGTAAGATTGTTATTCACACTGGCGGTAACGACACCCGGTTACGCCAATCGGAGGTCACTAAAATTAATGTTGCTTCGGTGTGTACGTTTGCCAAAACAATGTCGGACTCCGTAATTTTCTCTGGCCCCCTGCCTGATCGGACCAGTGACGACATGTTTAGCCGCATGCTGTCCTTCAACCGCTGGCTGTCTAGGTGGTGTCCTGAAAACAACGTGGGCTACATTGATAATTGGAAAACTTTTTGGGGAAAACCTGGTCTGATGCGGAGAGACGGCATCCATCCCTCTTTGGATGGAGCAGCTCTTCTTTCTAGGAACATGGCCAGTTTTATTAGTCCTCCATGACAACCCAGGATCCAGACCAGGAAGCAGAGTCGTAGTTTAACCCACCCCTCTGCAGCTTCTGTACTGTTACCCACCCACTACCCCATAGAGACAGTGTCCTGCCCACGGCCAAAACCACACAGATTAAATATCAGGCTTAATAAAGCAAATCATGGAAATCTCATAAATATTAGAACAAATTCAACTGAGCAGAAAACTAGAAAAATTAAATGTGGGTTGTTGAACATTAGATCCATTTTTTCTAAGACTTTGTTAGTTAATGACTTGATTTGTGATAATCAGATCTCTTTGCTCTCTCTCACAGAATCCTGGCTGCAGCAAGAGGACTATGTTAGCTTAAACCAGTCGACTCCTTCAAATGATTTAAATCATCATATTGCTCGAAGTACAGGGCGAGGAGGAGGAGTGGCAACCATTTTTGATTCAGACCTACTAATCAATCCCATACCGATTTATACTAAGAATAAATTTTTTAAAAGCGCCTTTTATGGAACTTAAGGTCACTGTACAAGAATAATAAGTCAAGCTAAAAGTTTAAAATCAGCAACAAATCTGTATCCACCAAATCCACCAAAGTGAAGTATCGGTGAGCATGGTGGATGGATGAGCGCAGTGGAGAAAATACTGTCAGAATATACATCTTTGGATTAAACGTGTTCAGAGAGACTGATAGTCTGTGATGCTTCTCAGTCTTTTTTTTTCTGTGTCACGTTGCGGAGTCCGATATGAAACGAAGCAGAAAGTCAAAGTCACATAAAACATGTTGATCAAAAGCAGCTTTCACAGTAATTAGACACAAGCTAAACTCATTTTAAAGCACAAAGACATAATGAGAAGATTCATTTGAAGCCTTTTATTTCTTATTCTCAGAATGTTGAGGAAATTTAATTGAGGAACTCTGTTATTGGAATAGATCTGAATTTTTTCAAAGATTTAAGTGATGGTTTTTCTCTCCCCTAAATATCTACAGCTGTGTCTGGCACAAGGACCTGGTCCAGAGTCTGAGCAGAACCCAGAGCCTCTGAGCTTCTCTGGTTGGTTGTGGCAGTTTGTAACGTTTGGTTCCTCTTTTCTCTGTTAGGAAACATTCTGCTGAACATCATTGTGCAACACTCCATGCCGTGTTCTCGGGTCGGGAAGAACAATGTGATGGTGGTTTGTGTTCCAAACCCACCCGTCCATGACAAAAACCCCAGTGGTCCAGTTCCCCTCCTGATCCGGGTCAAAACTGATGAAGATGCCGATGAGCTCCACAAACTTCTGGAAGAGAGAAAAGGATGAGCACCCCACCCTCTGAACCAGAACCCCCTGCAGCTTTTACCTGCTTTAGTCTGGACTATGGTGGTTCTGAACTGTCCTGTCATCAGTGAAATGTTCCTTCTTTTATTCTGAAGGTGTGCTTCTGACTACATTCCTCCCCTCCCACTCTGGTATCATCTCTGCCAACCTACTTTTACCTGTTTGATCTGGAGCATGAATCCACTGGATCTGGTTTTGGGGAGACCTCCAAACTGGGTCAGACCATTTGCTTTCATAACAGTTATTATTATTTTTTTTTAAGAGCCTTTTATTCAGGAAACTATTTATTGTTGGCAGATTTTTGTTAACACCTGGCCCAACAGAACTTTGTTGTCCTGTAAACATGGACTCTGTACCTGTCCAAGTGTCCTTCATCTCTTCTCCAGGAGGAGAGGCTCTGTTTCAACATTGATAAATAAAAGGAACCAAACACTTTGTTTCAGCTCTTCTGATCCAGTAATGGCATTTTCACATCCGGCCCAGCCCAGTTCGGTCTTGGTTCAACCAGGTTTTGTTCACACGGTCATCTCAAAACAAAGATGTTTTCAAGCATGTGGATGGGGTAAAAGAGACAAAGAGAAGTCTTTGGTGTCTTCCTTAAAGCCATTAAGGTGAATCTACAGAACACGTTAGGTTTTGAACACAAACACAGTCAAGGAACACTCACCCCTCCCCTCTGGTATCTTCCCTGAGGCGCTTCTGCCGAAACCAGAAACCTGCGATGCCAGAGGAAACAAGATAGTGCTAAACAGCAGTTGCCGAAAACCACTTAAATTTTTTTGGGATATTTTTTCAATTACCACAATATATTTATAACTACTACGTTAGAATGTTCTTTAGAGGCATGAAACATTTACATTTGTTTTCCAAACAAGGGTGGCTTTGAGCAATGTTGCTTTTGGAGACTCAGACATGAAACACACAGCTTCCTCCGCTCTCGCTGCTGTGGGCTTCTCTCACAGCATTCAGTCTCAGGCCCGGCCCAAACACAATCGGAGCCCTAGGCAAGATTATAGGTGGCGCCCCCTTACGCTGCAGTAAATCCTCTGCGACTGTACATACTCACAAGAAACCACATAGCTTTGTCTCCGACGTTCTTTTTATTTAAAAAAGCCATTTGCACATTCAGAATACGTAGAAATATAAACATTTTGAACTGAATACATAAAAGAATATGAACTAAACTAAAAGCATTAGATTTAAATATTAAGAAAATTAAAAGTGAAAAATTATAAAACCATAAAAATAAGGAACAACACAAAATAAAGCATTAAAGAAACCAGTATCCAGAAAGAATTACAAAACAAAACAAGTTAGGATTTCAATAAAAATTCACCCAAAAGATGATTAACAATGTCCTCTAGTGGTGTTTTTTGGTACTGCGTTATCAATGACACTACACCACATGTCCTGAACCTAACATGACCTGCTACAGATTTACTCTCCTGGGTTTTTTGCAGCAAAGTCACCAATAACATCCTCAAATGACAACTGATTTGAGACCACATGGTTTATGCTTATGATGGCAAGTCCGCTGAGACGTTCTTGCATCATAGTAGATCTCAAATAAGTTTTAATCATCTTGAGCTTAGAGAAGCTTCTTTCAGCTGCAGCCACTGTAACAGGAAGGGTGGCAGAGATTCTCAAAGCAACCCACAAGTTTGGGTAATTTTCTGCCAGTTTTTTCTCATGCACGAAGGACAAGAGTTCCATACTTGTCATATTCTTTGATGGCAATGGTGGGAAATTCTGCATTTGCGAGTTCTGTGCCATCAATGTCTGGCTGACTGTCATGGGTCAGAGCAGTACTTAAAGCTTGGCACTGCTGTAGCAAGTCTTCCTCTCCTAAATAGGGGAAATTGAGGAGCACACCAAAGGTCTTATTCACTCCTCCAAGATTCTGAAATCTTTCATCTAGAGAAGCAACGGCAGTATCCACGACCACATTAAAACATGTGGTTTCCATTTTGTGCAGTGCATCTTGTATGGGCTCATCTGGAGACTCATAGCCAAAGTGCCTTTTTGTGGTTCTCAACCGCTTTTGTTTCAGTTCAGCCTCCACGTTCATCTCCTCACACGTCTTTTGCAGTTGTCTGTGCATCACAAAATCCAGTGTTTCTGTAGCTGGTGAGGGAATCTCTGGTTTTCTTCAGCAAGTCTACGGCCACATCAAGCTGCATGGAGGGTGACTGCATCAGTTTACTGACATACTGGATCTTGCTCAGAATGTCATACCACATGGCAATACAAATGCAAAAGCGATAGGATCCAATCTCCTCAGCCAAAGACTGGGCTTCAACTCTTACCACAGGGTCTGCGGTTGTTTCCCTCAACTCTAGTAGAGCCTCTCTGATTGGCCCAGTCTGATACCTTACTGCCTCGATGCTTTTTATTCTGCTTTCCCACCTGGTCTCAGCCCATGATTTCAAAGTGATTTTGACATATTTTAGGAGGACATCCCACCTATGGGTGGAGGCTGAGAAGAGCTTGAATAACTTGATTAGATGCCCAAAGTAGCTGAGAGCATCTGGTGAGCTTTTTGCAGCATCCGCTACAACCAGATTTAAAGTGTGGGCACCACATGGGACAAAAAAGCTCTTGAGTTCAGCTGAAGCAACTTTGCCTGAACACCTTTGTTTTTCCCCTTCATGTTGGCGCCATTGTCATAAGACTGGCCTCTGCAGTCCTCAAATGGGATATTAAGTTCTTCTAACCTTTTTAGGGTAAGAGATGTCAAATGTTCTCCTGTTGACTGCTCTGCAACAAGAAATCCCAAGAAACGCTCTTTAACTTGAGGAATGTCTTCTGGTGACACTAACCTGACTATGACCGAGAGCTGCTCCTTATGGCTCAGATCGGGGGTGCAGTCTAAAATAATGGAAAAGTATTTGGAGGTTTTAATGTCTTTCACAATGTGTTCTATTATTTTACAACTGATGGAGTCTATCAGTTCATTTTGGATTGTTTTGCCAAGATAACTAATGTTTAGGGAATGTGAAGCTATTTTCAATTTGAAATGGACCTCTGTGAACCAACTCTGTTCGTACCTTATCTGTTAGAGGAGATGGCCAGTCAGCAGGGTCTATTGGAGAAGCAGAAGATGTGCTTGATGTTGCTGCATCACTGCTAAGGTGTGCTGCTGAGGTGGAGCCAACTGGAGGAGTGCATGATGCTGCAGCTGCATCACTGCGTAATTGTTCGGCTGAGGTGGAGGCGACAGGAGGATTTGCAAGGGAGGGACATAGAAACTTCAGCAGCGCATCTGAAGACAGAAGAGGAGTATATGACACCAAGCTAAACATCAATACATGATTTCAAGAATAACATAAAATTCTGGAGAAAAAAACAGAAATGTATGCACACTGCAGTATTATTATTTATTTATTTATTTAACTTATGTTTTTCAGGAGGATAAACTGCTTGAGATGTAACATCTCGTTTTCGAGCAGGTCCTCCTACAACACAACCAATAACAAATAAGGTGGCAGAGTTAGAAAGTTGTAACAGACTTAAAAAAAAAGGGAAAGTAAATAATAGTAAAATCAACGATATGTATAAAAATAAATATATATATATACACACGTAAATATAAACACATAAGCATGGATACATAGATACCCACACGTGTACATACGTACATACATACCTATATACCAAATTAAATTAAATAAAACTGCTGTGAGGCACTCAAGAGAAATAAGGGCAAGAAATTACATTGTAAATAAACCTAAAGTGAAGTAGTATCCCAATTGAATACAAAGTTTGGCAACGAAATACAGCATGTTAGCCATTGAATGCACAAAATCATCATAGTAAAGATTAAACAAAGCAACTACAGCTTGGCTTTACATAAGCATAAACAGTGCGGGAAAATTTACGAATTGTTGAAATGGATCTTAATTCAGTGGGTAATTTATTCCAGTCCTGAGGAGCTTTAACACAAAAGGCGAGTCTACCCACCTCCTTTTTAAAACGAGGAACAACAAATGATGGAAGAGTAGTTAAGCGGGTGGAATACAAGGAATCAATGGGAACCAAAAGTGTTTTTAGATAAAGTGGAAAATCAAAATAAATGCACTTAAACATAAATATCAACCAATGAAATTGTCGTCTAGCTTTTAAAGGAAGCCAACCAAGAAGATCATACATATAACAATGATGAGTGTTAAATGAACACCGCAAAATAAAACGACACAAACTGTTATAGACGACATCAAGAGACCGCAGGCTAGAAACTGTTGAGTTTTGGTATAAAATATCAGAATAATCAATGATCGGTAACAGAAGCTGAGTGACGATGCGCTTTCGTACAATAGGTTCAAAGCAATTTATTGAGTTATAAAGGATACGTAAACACCGTGTGACCTTAAGACATGTTGTGTGAATGTGAAATTTAAAAGACAGCTCTGGCTCTAGCCAAACTCCTAAATATTTCATTTTAACAGACGGTTGAACCGGGGAGGAATCCAAAAAATAAAGATTAAGAGTCCTGTCACTGTCAGATAGAGTACTACATCTGTGAAACAGCATGGAGTAAGTCTTAGATTTATTTAAAAGAAGTTTGTTCTGCGCTAGCCAGAGCTGCACTTCGTCAAAATTAGGCTGAATAGCTTCTTGTAATTCGGATTTACTCGACTTAGAACAGTATAAGACTGTGTCATCTGCATATAACTGAACAGAACAGGATCTGCAGCACTGTGGTAAATCATTAATAAAAATTGAAAATAATAATGGCCCAAGTGAGGAGCCTTGGGGAACACCTCTGATGACACCACGCGTGTTTGATTCAGAACCATTAAAGGAAACAAATTGAGAACGATGATGAAGAAAATAACTAAACCACAGTAGAGACGGCCTTGACAGACCAAAAGCATATAATTTATCTAAGAGTAGATAGTGATTGACGAGGTCAAAGGCTTTTGTTAAATCAAGAAAAATCGCACCACCAAATAAATTATTGTCAAAACCAGAATAGATGTCATTAGAAAATTTGAGCAGTGCAGTAGTTGTCGAGAAGTTTTTTCTGAACCCGGATTGGTACTGTGATAGTAGGTTGTTATCCTCTAAGTATTTAGATAGTTGGATAAAAACCAGTTTTTCAAATACTTTAACAACTGTATTAATTATAGCAATGGGTCTATAGTTATTAGGTTCAGATCTATCGTTTCCTTTATGCAGTGGTATTATTTTAGTACATTTCCAAGCTTTTGGAACAGAACATGAGTTAATTGAATGATTAAAAAGAATAGATAATGGTAAGGCTAGAACATCAGCAGCTATCCTAACAAAGCGACTCTCTATGCCATCTGGACCTGCAGCATTCCCACTAGAGAGAGACAGTATAACTTTACGCACTTCCTCAGAACGAATTTCAGAAAAAGAAAATCCACTGGAGCAACAGTGAGGCAGGGTGTAAGACCCATGATGTTCTGCAGAGGCAAGGAGAGGAGAGGAAGCAAAGTGCTTACTGAATGCTTCAGCAATTTCAGCCGGGTCATTAATAAGACTCCCATTAACATTCAGATGTGAGATTTTAACATTAGTTTTCCCCCTCAGGTCTTTAATTTTATCCCAGAAGCGCTTAGGGTTATTGATATCCTTATGCAAAGCATTCTTATAAAAATTAGCTTTAGCATTCCTAGTCTGGGTAGTACAGAAGTTCCTTAGTATTCTATAAACTGTCCAATGCTCATGCAGATTGCTAAGTTTTGCTACTTTCCACGCTTTGTCGCGCTTCTTAAATAAAGCAATTAAATCATGAGAAATCCAAGGCAAATGGCTGCCCTTAATTTTTACACTGACCCAAGGAGCATGTTTATCAAGAACCTGCATGAACTGAGAGTGGAAAAATGCCCAAGCATCATTAACATCAGGTATGAGAAACAGTCTATTCCAATTAAGAGAATGCAGCTCCTGTAAATACTGATCAGTGTTAAAAGTATGCAAGTCACGAAGTCTGATCATCTTAGCTGGTGTATGTGGTAAAGATATTTTCCAGAAGCAAAAAATAACAGAATGATCACTAAAACAGTTGGGCAAAATGCCATAATCAGAAAATCTGTCTGGGTGAGTTACTAATATCCAGTCAATGAGAGAAGAGTTTGTGGCACAAGTCCTAGTTGGCTCTGAGACCAGCTGTGTCAGATTTGAGCTATTTAAAAGTATACGTTCTGGAAGAGTAGATTCATCAAGCCAGTTAAGATTGAAGTCGCCAAGTAAGATCAATTCCATTGAGTCCCCCAACGATTCAACCGAAGCTAGTAAATTTTGTGTTGCTTCAAGTTTAGGGGGGGGGGGGGGGGGGGGGGGGGTAGATGTTTCCAATTATAATGTGCTTATTTCCATTAAAAGAAATTTTAGTAAAGATGGCTTCGAAGTGAAGTGGTTTGACTGTCGGGACAATAACCTGAGACTGCAGACTAGAGGAGACATAAGTGGCAACCCCGCCACCCCTTGTCCCTCTATCCATTCTATATAAAACAAAGCTGTCAAGAGAAATATCATTGTCAGAAATGTTATCATTCAACCATGTCTCAGACAACGTAATTATTTTTGGTTCATTATAACCAAGCCATGCTTTTAATAAATCAGTTTTAGGAAATAAGCTTCTTATATTAAGATGGATTATGTGTAAACCTTTACCCATAACAAGAAAGTCGAGGTACAAAAATAACCCTCACAGCAGGCAGATACAGAAGAAAATCTAAAACAAAAATAAACAGAAAAAAAGAACAAAATATAATAAAATTACACGGAAATTAAATGAGTTATCACTCATAGTCCAAAAAGTCTCAGATCTGAGCCCATGGCCTGAAACCTGCTCAAAGCACAGCCGCCTAAACTAATAAAAATTGCCATAACTCAACACGGTGGCTGGATTTTATCAATATAAGTAAATAAGAATAAAGTAAGGATAATTTGACCTTAGACGAAATTTGATTTCACCGAACAAGAGGAGAAGCAAAAACAAAAAGGAATTACCTGCTCTGCGGAAGAGCCAGAATTAGAATAATAAAAGAAAGAGGAAAGTCACAAGTCCGCCCTCCGCAGGTGCTCGTACACTCAAAACATCTCAGGGCATCTCAACCCAAAGAGTCCAGGTGACTTTCAGCAGCCACTGGGTCTGTAAAAAGCAGATGATCACCATCAGAGATTATCTTGATGCTTGCAGGATAAAGAAGAAAAGCTTGTAGTCCCAAGGCGCGAGCCCGGTTCAAAACCGGGAAGCAGCGGCGTCTCCGACGAGCTGTTTCATCGCTGAAATCAGCAGCAAATCGAACCGATTTACCAGCCACCAGCACCTCAGACTTCCTTGCCAGAGCCAGGATCCGATCCCTGTCATTCGCTCGGAGAAAACAGACCACCAAGGTCCGAGGAGACCCCGACGCGCCAGGTTGTCCAACCCGCCGCGCCCGAGTTATATCAGGAGAAGATCCCGCCAGCTCTGGGAACCACACCAACAAGTTGCTCCTAAGATAGGATAGAGCATTGTTGAGCTCAATCCCCTCCTTTAAATTGAGGATCCGGATATTATTCCTTCTACTTTGATCATCGAGGGCAGCAATCTTCCTCTGTAGTTTCTGCAGGTCTGCGCTCTGAGCCACGGAAGCGTCCTCCACGCACCGCACCCTTTTTTGGAGTAAGGTGGTGATTTGTTTTTGAGTTTCAAGCTCTTGTGTGTGCTTGTCAAGTGTAGATCGAATTGAGTCAAGTTGAGAATCAAGACTATCAAACCGATCTTTGGCATGTTTTTCTGCTTTGTCAAAAAACTTTTGAAGAGTAGACTCCAAAGTCTCCTTGTTCAGGACTTCCAGTGACACGTCAGCAGCGTCGTCGTCAGAGCCCTTAATTTGATCTTTCTGCTGGCGCTTAGGAGGCATTTTTATCAGTAATATGGCTTAGTCAATCACCTTTTTTTCCACTCCTTCAAAAAAGGCCTTAAATTCAAGTACCAAACGCAAAAAGGTCAAAAATCCAGGTAGTTAATTAAATAAGGCAGGAGAGACCGCAGGCACACAACCACTCACTCCGCCATCTTGGAAACAGAGATTCATGAAAACATTTGAGCTAAGCTGGCAGCAGACATAGATGAGTCTCATGCAAAACATTTTTGAACCATGCAGGACAATGTTCTCTCGTGCTGCTGACCTGTATCTGTTTAACAGTGGTGGGTTTTCCATTGAACTCGGACATTGACATGCTATAACTCTTTTGCAACAATAATCTGTTGCAGTAATTTAAAGAAGAAAACCATCAATGAGAATTTTTGCATAATACAAATAATTTTCTACTATGAGGTTTAAAAATCACTCATAAAAATATAAAACAGGCTATGTACTATCAGACAATTACCAAAGACCATCATATAACATTTAGGCGTTATTATGAAACACTGAATTCTCAGAACACAAAACATCAGAAAATATTCCAAAGCACTAAAATAATCCTAGCTAGGTTGCTGTAATGTGTTGCTGCTGCTCTGTTATCGACGCGTTGTTTGTTTGACTGAATGTTTACGGTCTGGGAGCCAGATGTGCAGCTTAAACTGCAGCGAGCGTGTCTTTTTCTGTCGGTTCCGTTAGAACCTCAGACTGCGCTGCTTTCTCAGGGTTCGTGGGGCGTCGGTGAGTTTTATTGTATTAGATCCTGGTTTGGACTCCCTAATTAGAACTAGTTTCCTATTTTAAGGTGAGGATGATATGCCGTACTATTTCTTTTGTGATAGTACACTTCCCTTTTGATTTCTCCTGCTATTTAATGGTTTTAAATACTGAGGCGGAAGTTCAGTGGAGGCCATCCAGACTGAAAATTCTTTGGGTCATATTAGGATTAATTTGCGCCTCTGTCAGCCATGTGGGCGATGGTAACTAAATAACTGATTCCTGCTAGTTGATCAGGCTAACATGGATTTATCAATTAATCTAATTTGTCCACCCTTTGAAATGGTTCCTTCCCACGCTGGCAGAGACGTTTTCACACTTGCAAACAGAGCCCATTTTAACCTACGAATGTTTTGGCTTATAAATCCTTAGGATGTCTCGTTACTCGCGGGTGAGGGGAAGACTAGCTTCCTCACCTAAGGTTTCTTTTCTCAGTCTGTCACAAACTGTAAAGCAAATCCTGAAAATTCAGGAACCTGTAATTAAGATATGCTTACCTCTCCTATTGTCTCGGATCGGGGCTCCCACGTGCAACGTTAAAGTGGACCTTTAAGAATCAGGAGTGTGGATTCTTTTTCCAAAAATTTTATTACAAGATTAAAAGATACTAATAATAGGTAAATATGAGACTAACCAATTCCCCCAAGGAGAATGCTAACCCTAAAATCAACTAAGAATAACTAGTTGACTTGCGCCAACTC
Source organism: Nothobranchius furzeri (assembly GCF_043380555.1). NCBI lineage: Eukaryota > Metazoa > Chordata > Actinopteri > Cyprinodontiformes > Nothobranchiidae > Nothobranchius > Nothobranchius furzeri. The sequence goes on along the minus strand of NC_091741.1, from coordinate 31,600,656 downwards.
TAAGTCTTCGTACATGGGGCAGCAGTAGCTCAGCAGGTTGAGCGGGTTGTCCAGTAATCGGAAGGTTGCAGGTTCGATCCCGGCTCCGGACAGAGAATTCTGCTGTTGTGTCCTTGGGCAAGACACTTAACCCCCCTTGCCTGCTGGTGTCTGGTGGTCGGAGGGACCGGTGGCGCCTGTGCTCGGCAGCCTCGCCTCTGTCAGTGCGCCCAGGGCAGTTGTGGCTACATTGTAGCTCATCACCATCAGTGTGTGAATGGATGAATGATACACTGTAGTGTAAAGCGCTTTGGAGTCCTTACTCTGAGAGGCGCTATACAAGTGCGGGTCATTTATACACATGCACTACTTCTTCAAGACTCACACTAAAAAACTCTCTTTCTCTCTCTCTGCTGCCCTTTTTATACTCATCATGAGACAGCCTAAACAATGTCATCGTTTTCCAGTTTCATATCTTCAGCTCAACACAAGACCGCCAATACCCATATGATGTCATCTCTGCAACTGATCTTCAGCTCCTCCCAAAGTCCAGGACTCTCCATGAAGGCCTGTCTTCTCCTGATATGCTTGTTCAGCTGGCCTCCTTTTGTTCCACCTCTTCTGCTGATGGCTCAGTCAGACACTTCTTCACCTTCTGCCCAATTTTACTCGCAGAAGCAAGTTCTGTTCCGTTATCTCTGCATCCCTTCTGTGGACCTCGTTTCTTGCCACAGTTTTTGACATGCAGGAACATGCAGCTTATACCAGCTGTTTAACAACTTTAATAAACCATTGTTAAGAGCTAATATATTTGTGTCTCATGCTTTAGTGCTGCACAAACGTTACAATATTAAGAAAATAGCTTTGTTTGTCCTAAAGCATCCCCAGAGTGCTAACTAATAACGTCATGAAATCATCATTTAATTTCAATATTTTACACCCTACCTCTGTCTTTGTAGCGTTTTTCCTCCTCTTCTTTTCTTTTTTTCCTCCCCTGGGCTCCAGATAACTTAGGCCGTTTAGACATGATGAACTAGCTGACTCATCAAAACAACCGTTCTCGCAGGTAAAGATGGGGAGGGGGGCGAAGTGGGCGCGACGCGCGGCGCCACATAGTGACGTGTCCTTAATCATTTTTAAATGCACACTGCGCTACTTAATAAACTTTGCTAAGAAGGTATTATGTTGTGGGCTTGATATTTTAATATTAAGACACATTAATATCAACTTGCTTTACAAACGTTACGTAACTTTTTTAATTTTTTTTTTTGTGGCCCCCTGGCTGGCTGGCACCCCTAGCACTTGCCTATAATGCTGTAGGACGGGCACACAGATGGGTGCTTTTTAAAAGGTTAAAAAGATGAGTAAAATCACGCTTGAGGAGTTCAGACTGCTGCATGCGGGTGTCGTTGGTGCCGGCGTGGATTATAATTTTACTCACTGTTGGGTGATTGTGGAGGAGGTCTGGGATCCGTTTGGCAATGTCCATGACTTTCGCTCCGGGAAAACTGTGAGTGACGGCTCCACTCATCCTGACGTTTTTGACGATTGAGTCTCCGATGATGATGGTCCTTGGTGGCGGGTCGGCTGGAGCAGAGGATCCGTCCGGGACCTGCTGGATGCTGTTCAGCGGTTCCCCGGGACTGCAGCGGTTCCCCTGGGCCGAGGGCTCCCTCCGTGGGTTTGGGGTGAAGGTGGCAACTCCTCGTCGTGCTCGGGCTGCAGCCCAGGGCTGGGCGGTACGTGGATGGCCATCAGCGTCTGACAACTGCTCTTGCGGCGGCTCGATGGAATCGGAGGACGGTACCGTGGAGCTACAGAGCCCAGAGGCCGTCAGCGGAGGGAAGTCCTTCTCCAGTAGCGCGAAACGGTTGGTGAGTGGGAGGCCAAATGGAGCAGATCGATGGCTGGAGCTCCGGGCCCCCCCACCGCGGCCAACCGTTGACCAGGCACCCTGGAGCATTGGAGTGGAGCAAAGGGGGAATTTCGGCTTGGCTCCCTGCTGGAGCCAGCACGCCCCTTCTGCCTTCTCCGCAGTTGTTATTTCGCTGGCCTCCGGTGCCCGGAGGCTGCTTGGACAACCAGCAGTAGGTCCACCCTCCACAGCCCCACCGGGCTGGTACGGGATGGTATCCGCCATTTGAGCGCTATCGGCGGCGGCGAGTGTATGTCCAAAGATGACATCCACGTCCCGCTCGTGGTCCTGGATCTGATGCAGCGTGGAGATCCTCCGCACAAGCTCCAGAACCTTCTGAGAAAGTTTGTGGCATCCGTCACACCCAGGACTGCAGGTGAGTGGAGCCATTTCAATTCAATTCAATTCAAGTTTATTTATAAAGCGCCAAATCACGACAAGAGTCGTCTCAAGGCACTTCACATAATAAACATTCCAATTCACAGTTCATTAAGCCAATCAGAAATAATGTTTCCTATATAAGGAACCCAGCAAATTGCATCAAGTCACTGACTAGTGTCAGTGACTATACAGCAATCCTCATACTAAGCAAGCATGCAGCGACAGTGGAGAGGAAAACTCCCTTTTAACAGGAAGAAACCTCCAGAGAATCCTGGCTCAGTATAAGCAGCCATCCACCACGACTCACTGGGGATGGAGAAGACAGAGCACACACACACACACACACACACACACACACACACACACACACACACACACACACACACACACACACACACACACGCGCGCACACACACACACACACACACACACACACACACACACACACACACACAGACAAGTAATGTGTCTATAGTTATATTGTGATGTCTTAGTAAATATTCTATTTGGTGAGAGATAAACTTTATTGTATTTATCCTAGTGGATCTATAATTAAACGGGTAAACTAGTAGTAGCACATCCGATGTCAAGGAAAGCAAAAAGTTATTATCAGGAGAGGGAGAATGTTTAAGTGGTTAGCAGCAGTGTGCTAGATGATGGCCCCCTCCATGAGGCCACCACAGCTCAGCAGAACATCGTTGTAGCTTCTTCTGGGGAGAAAAACACTTAGAGAGAAAATAAAGTTAACAGCTGAAATTGCAGACAGTAATACAGTTAAAGAGCAGACTGTAGAAGAAAGAAGTAGAGTGTGGAAAGTGGTCAGTGTATCCTCCAGCAGTCTAAGCCTATAGCGGCATAACTACAGAGATAACTCTGGATAATCTATCCTATTTAGATGGAGGCATGTTGGAGGCAGGGCAAGGGAGAGCCGTCTTTACCGACTGTACACTCCACCTCCCTCTACTCCCCCACTTGTCCAGATTTAGGCTAACATCAGATTTTAACCATAGGCCCTATCAAATAAAAATGTTTTAAGCCTAGTCTTAAAAGTAGACAAGGTGTCTGCCTCACGGACTAAAGCTGGGAGCTGGTTCCACAGGAGAGAAGCCTGATAACTAAAAGATCTGCCTCCCATCCTAAGTTTAGATATTCTGGGAACCACCAGTAGACCTGCAGTCTGAGAGCGAAGTACTCGGTTAGGAACATATGGAACAATCAGTTCACTGATGTATGACGGAGCTTGATTATTAAGAGCTTTATATGTGAGAAGAAGGATCTTAAAATCTATTCTGAATTTAACAGGTAGCCAATGTAGGGAAGCCAAGACAGGAGAGATATGATATCTCTTTTTAATTCTCATCAGAACTCTAGCTGCAGCATTTTGGACAAGCTGAAGACTTTTAACTACATTCTGTGGACTTCCTGAGAGTAATGAATTACAGTAATCCAGTCTTGATGTAATAAATGCATGAACTAGTTTTTCAGCATCACTCCTGGAAAGGATGCTTCTAATCTTAGCAATATTCCGAAGGTGGAAAAAGGAAATCCTACAAACCTGATTAACCTGGGATTTGAACAACATGTCCTGGTCAAAGATAACACCAAGGTTCCTTACTTTGTTCTCAGAGATTAATGTAATGCTATTAAGGTCAGGTGATTGGCTAAGCAATTTCCTTTTCTGGATTTCTGGTCCAAAGATGAGAACTTCTGTCTTGTCTTGATTTAAAAGCAAAAAGTTTAGAGTCATCCAATGTTTTATGTCCTCAAGACAAGCCTGTAATCTACCCAACCGATTAAGTTCATCAGGGTTAATGGATAAATATAGCTGAGTATTGTCAGCATAACAGTGGAAGTTTATCCCATGCTGTCTGTTGGGTTAAAGTTGAGTAAATGGAGGTCTAACTGGTCCACCACCACTGAGAACTACATCTCCCAGAATGCACCAACAAAATGGCGACTGATTGGTGATGTCATGATTCTCTAGGAGACTCTGGAGCGAACACACCCGGACACAGGAGAAAGTTTAACAGTTTTATTGAAAAGTTCAGCGGGTTCTCAGAATGGTGGAGGAACTCTGGACGGGTTCGCAGAGGCGGTTCTGAAGGGGAAACCGAAGGTGAGTCGAGGAGCAAGGAGACTGTTCTGATAATAGAATTGAAGGGGGTGAGCTTACTGGTCTGCATGGCAAGGAGTGTTTGGAGAGGAGGTGAGGTCCAGTGTGGGAGTGTGGCAGGCTGAGGTTGAGATTTTGCTGGAGGCTCGAGGGTGGACAGGCAGGTGGAGAAGAGGAGAATCCAACAGGGCATGGAAGAAAAGGCTGAAGCACCGCAGCCAGGAGGAGCACTGGGTGAAGCAGACACCACGGTTCAGGGAAGACGCTGGGAGATCCTGGGAACTCAGAAGGTCGGGACGGCAAGCTGTGTGGCTTAATCATCTGGCATCTGCTTTCCTCCTCCGGCCAGCTTTAAGTGCTCCACCTTAATTGCCTCTGATCGATGGCACCTGGTGCGGCCTGCCTGTCACACCTGAGGAGAAGAGGTGAGGAACCACACACACACACACATAACCTCACAGTACCCCCCCTCCCCCCTCAACGGACGCCACCTGGCGGCCGACCCCGAGAGGTCGAGGCAACAGACCGCTCAAAATCACGGATGAGGGACGGATCCAGGATAGCAGAACGAGGAACCCAGGAGCGTTCCTCAGGACCATAACCCAGCCAGTCGACCAAGTATTGGCGACCACGTCCCCGAGGTCGGACGTCCAGGATCCGGGACACAGAGAAGGCGGGATGGCCATCAACAACCCGGGCGGGCGGAGGGGGACCGGCAGGAGGGAACAGGGGGCTTGAGGATACTGGTCTGCTCTGGGAAACATGAAAAACTGGGTGAACACGAAGGTGGCTAGGGAGTCTCAGACGGACAGCTGAAGGACTGATGATAGCAGCAATAGGGAAAGGGCCCAGAAACCGGGGAGACAATTTCCTGGGAGCGCCCTTGAGCGGGAAATGCTGGGATGACAGCCAGACCTCCTGACCAACGAAGTATGCAGGGGATGAAATGCGACGCCGGTCAGCATACCTCTTGTTTTGGGCTGAGGTTCGCTGCAGGGCGGACCGAGTATGGTTCCAAACTCATTTGCAGGCCATCATGTGAGAACGGACTGAGGGAGTGATGGAATCGGGGAAGGTGCCAGGAAGGAGAGGTGGTTGATACCCGAGTGAGGCCTCAAATGGAGACAGACCTGAGGCGGCAGAGACGTGAGTATTGTGAGAGTACTCAACCCAAGGAAGGTGGAGGCTCCATGATGTAGGATTATCGGCACAGAGGCAACGGAGGGTGTCCTCGACTTCCTGGTTGAGCCTCTCACATTGGCCGTTCGTCTTGGGATGAAAGCCAGAAGACAAACAGGGTTCAGCCCCAATGGAGCGACAGAAGTCCTTCCACACTTTGGCGATGAATTGGGGTCCACGGTCTGAAAAAATCTCAGATGGGATGCCATGTAGTCGGACCACGTGGAGAAACAAAGTCGAGCGGTAGTAGCAGCTGAGGGTAGTTTGGACAGCGGGACCAGGTGACATGCCTTAGAAAAACGATCTACTATAGTGAGGACGACTGACTTGCCTTTGGAGATGGGGAGACCTGTTACAAAATCCAGCGCGATGTGGGACCATGGTCGGGCTGGAACTGGAAGAGGCTGCAGGAGCCCAGCAGGTAGACGGTGAGAGTTCTTACTGCGAATGCAAGTAGTGCAGGCAGTAACATAGCTCATGACATCCTTATTCAGGCCAGGCCACCAGAAGTAACGGCGAACAAAGGCTATGGTACGACTCACCCCTGGGTGGCAGGAGAACCTGGAGCAGTGCGACCACCGGATGACCTGGGACCGGACACTTGTGGGGACATAGAGTCGGTTAGGGGGACCCCCACCCGGGTCTGGTTCAGTCTCCTGGGCCTTGTGGATCTGCCTCTCAATGTCCCAGGTGAGGCTGCCCACCAGACATGTGGCTGGTAAGATGGGTTCTGGGGCTTCAGAGGGATCGTCGGGTGAAAACTGGCGTGATAGAGCGTCTGGCTTGACATTTCGGGTGCCTGGCCTGTAAGTGATAACAAAATTAAAACGGGAGAAGAACAGTGACCAACGAAACTGTCGGGGATTTAAACGCTTGGCCGATTGTAGATATGACAAATTTTTGTGGTCAGTCCAAACGATAACTGGTAACTCGGTACCTTCGAGCCATTGTCTCCACTCCTCAAAGGAAAGCTTGATGGCCAGAAGCTCTCGATCCCCTATGTCATACCGGCCTTCAGTGGGGGTGAAACGCTTGGAGTAGAAGGCACAGGGGTGGAGCTTCTGATCAGCAGATGATCGTTGAGACAAGACTGCCCCCACGTCAGTGTTGGAGGCATCCACCTCCAGAATGAACTGGGCCTTGCTGTCAGGTGTAACCAGAATGGGAGCATCAACAAATTTCTGCTTAAGGGACAGAAAAGCCTGGTCTGCGTCTTTGGTCCAAAGGAAAATCTGCTTAGTGGAGGTGAGAGCAGTTAATGGGGCTGCCAGAATGCTGAAATTGCGAATGAACCGCCTATAAAAATTAGCAAAACCCAAAAATCGCTGCAGTTGTTTTCTCGACTCTGGAATGGGCCAATCCTTGACTGCCTTGATCTTTTCCGGATTTGTCTTCACCTGCCCACCCCCGAGGACGTAACCAAGGAAAGTGATGGAACGTGTGTGAAACTCACATTTCTCAGCTTTCACAAAGAGGTTGTTTTCCAGGAGGCGTTGTAGGACTCGGCGGACGTGGACCTGGTGGTCTGAGAATGATTTGGAGAAGATTAGAATGTCGTCCAGATAGACAAAAACAAAGACATTCAAAAAATCCCGGAGTACATCATTTATCAGATTTTGGAATATTGCTGGGGCGTTGCAAAGGCCGAAGGGCATGACCAGGTACTCAAAATGTCCAATGTGTGTTTTAGACGCTGTTTTCCACTCATCCCCTTCCTTGATCCGGACCAAATGGTAAGCGTTCCTGAGATCAAGCTTGGTAAAAAATAAAGCTTCCTGGACAGGCTCGAAAGCAGAAGCAATTAAAGGGAGGGAGTACCTGTTCTTTATGGTGATGTTGTTCAGGACACGATAGTCAATGCAGGGCCTCAGGGTTCCATTTTTTTTCCCCCACGAAGAAAAAGCCTGCTCCCATGGGGGAAGTGGAGTGTCGGATGATGCCTGCTTTTAATGAATCGTTAATGTATTCCTCCATAGTCTCACGTTCTTGTTTAGAGAGGCTAAACAGACGACCGGAGGGAAGAGTGGCCCCTGGGAGAAGGTCTATGGAACAGTCATAGGGTCGATGAGGCGGAAGGGATAGGGCACGCTCCTTACTAAAAACCCTGTGAAGATCATGGTATTCTGTGGGGACGTTAGTGAGATCAGTGGGCTCAGAATGTTCTGGGATGGAGGAAACCTGACTGGGAACGGCAGAATGGAGGCATTCGCGAATGCAGGTAGGGCTCCGAGATTCCACACGGACCTGGGACCAATTGATGGAGGGGTTGTGCTGGGACAACCAGGGGTAACCTAAAACTACAGGTGAATCATTGACTGGGAAAACTAAAAATGTAATTTTTTCACAGTTGTTACCAGAAACCACTAGGTTAACTGTTTCAGTCTGATGGGTGATGGTAGTAAGAGAACAACCATCTAATGCAGAAACCTGCACCGGATGATCGAGCTCTAGGATGGGAATGCAATGTTGTTGAACAAAACCAGCACTAATTAAATTTTGCTCTGAACCAGAATCTATGAGGGCGCTAGTTTGGACCTGAAGACAATTAATTTGGATGGTGGCGGAAAGCGTGAGGCGAAGATTACTTTTATTTAGGTTGCCCGTCAGTACCCCCACTTTTACTGACGAGCAAACTCTTTTGGGCGGAGCTGGCAGGCTGCAATGAAATGGTCAGGGGAACCGCAGTATAGGCAGCAACGAGCTTCCATACGGCGCTGCCTCTCCGCCGGAGAAAGCCGAGCACGGCCGATCTGCATGGGCTCAGAGGGAGGCAAGTTTGGTGGTGCGCTGGACACAAGGGGCGGAGCCGAAACCCCGAGAGGAGACGGCGATGCAGTTAGTTAAACCCGACGCGGAGCAGGGAATCGGGGACCCGGACCTCTAAGTTTTGCTCGCTCTCTAAGACGGTTGTCGATCCTTATAGCGAGATTGATTAATTCATCCAAGGAGTCGGGCTCGTCTCTGCTGGCCAACTCGTCTTTTAGATTCTCATTAAGCGCATGTTGAAACGCCCCTTTCAGCGCGGGACCGTTCCAACCTGATTCCGCAGCCAAAATGCGGAAATCGACTGTCATCTCAGCTACTGATCTATTACCCTGTCTTAGATTCCATAATCTCTTGGTGGCTTGTTACTCGCTAATTTATGGGCAGAAAGTCTGCTTAAATTGTTCAAGAAAATAGTCAAATGAGTGATCTGAAAGACTGTCGGAGCCAAGAGTAGCCTGGGCCCAAAGCAGAGCCTTGTCATTAAGGAGGGAGATGACATATGAAATTTTACTCTCATCTGTCTGAAAAGAGTGGGGACTGCAGTCAAAAGCTAAGTACCATTGCAATAGAAAGCCTTTTGCCTTACCTAACTCGCCAGAGAACGGATTAGGAGTCGGAGAAACCGCATCACGGAAACCGGACGATGCTGAAGGATCACGGCGGACCGGGACTGGTGCCGATGATTGTGGATCAGATGAGGGGAGCCTAGAACTCAGATCATGAAAGAGTTTAGTGAGATGATTCATTCCTTGGAGTAACGTATCCTGTTGCTGAGACATGTTCTGGAGAGCCGTTTCGTGTCGGCCCAACAGGATGCCTTGTTCGGACAGAGCAGTGCGCAGGTGTGCCGCAGAGTCTGATTGGCCAGATGATTCTGTCATGATTCTCTAGGAGACTCTGGAGCGAACACACCCGGACACAGGAGAAAGTTTAACAGTTTTATTGAAAAGTTCAGCGGGTTCTCAGAATGGTGGAGGAACTCTGGACGGGTTCGCAGAGGCGGTTCTGAAGGGGAAACAGAAGGTGAGTCGAGGAGCAAGGAGACTGTTCTGATAATAGAATTGAAGGGGGTGAGCTTACTGGTCTGCGTGGCGAGGAGTGTTTGGAGAGGAGGTGAGGTCCAGTGTGGGAGTGTGGCAGGCTGAGGTTGAGATTTTGCTGGAGGCTCGAGGGTGGACAGGCAGGTGGAGAAGAGGAGAATCCAACAGGGCATGGAAGAAAAGGCTGAAGCACCGCAGCCAGGAGGAGCACTGGGTGAAGCAGACACCACGGTTCAGGGAAGACGCTGGGAGATCCTGGGATTTCAGAAGGTCGGGACGGCAAGCTGTGTGGCTTAATCATCTGGCATCTGCTTTCCTCCTCCAGCCAGCTTTAAGTGCTCCACCTTAATTGCCTCTGATCGATGGCACCTGGTGCGGCCTGCCTGTCACACCTGAGGAGAAGAGGTGAGGAACCACACACACACACACACACAGAACCTCACAGGTGATAAAAAACACCTATGCAGGGTGGTGGCCCTCAGTCCTCAGTCAAACAGGAAGAGCACAGCAAGCTCTAACAATGAGTTGACTCTAAAGACGCCAATGGTTGGTAACTATTGTTTGTTTATGATACGAAGTTGTTTTGGGTGACCTTTAAAGTCATGCTTTTAATTTAATCGTTTACACTGTTAGTGTGGGAAGATTTAGTTTAGGAAGTTCTTTGTTTATTGTATTTTATGTAAATTATGTGACATCTAACACTTGTCTCTGTTCTTTGAAGGTTATCAACCTAATGTTCACTGAACTGACATAATAAAAATTGTTGGAATGTGAAGGAGTTGTCCCAAAGTGTCCCTTTAGAGTGAAACTAGTGTGGAGCTTGACAGTTGATAACCACAGAGCACCCTGGAAAAGGAGATAAAGGGCTTCAAACCAGAAAAGCTGTGGACGCAAGAGGAAATAAAGATGGCAGAAGAGGTCTTGGGGAAGAGGGTCAAACTGCTGAAGCAGGAGAGGACCAGTGCTAAAAGCAGCTTCACCAGGCTAGCCAACTTTATTTCAAGAGGAGCAGACAGCATGCTGAAAACCGAATTGGAAGAGGAATTTGGAAAACTTTCAGACCGGTTCAGGTCAGTTCTTGACTCTAATGATGACTACAGGATTGGACTGAAGGCTGATGTCAAGGCAGTGGATGAAGAAGCAGAACTTGATAAGAAGCAACAGACCGACATTAAAATGACTTTAAAAGATGCAGAGAATAAAATGAAGGAGGTTACTGCCGTTGCACAAACTGACCTGTGGGGAAGATATGGAGAAAGGGAACTTAAAACATTAATCCATGAAGCAGAGGAAGTAGTTGATGAAGCTGAAAACATGCAAGTCAAAAGTGACAGTTTGGAGGGCTATGAGGTTCACCTCACTTTATTAGGAGAGACGGTTAGTGCAGTCATCTCAACTATGTCTGTGTGGGAGAGGTGGATTCCTGACTCATCAAGAGATGAAATGAATGGGAGACTGAAAGGACTGAGAGCAGCCCACTGCAGGCTAAAAATGAGAAAAGCTGAATTTGCCATATTAAGGAGGCTAGCTGATCAAGGCACGAACGGCAAACCTATCCAGCCATTACCACCTGTTGTGAAGATAAAACCAACTACCCTTCCTGTCTTCCAGGGAAATATGAGAGAGTTCTACAGGTGGAAAAAAGACTGGGAGAGCCTGCAAAGGCAGGGAGAGCCCACTGGCTCACCTGAGGTGCTCAAGATTCAGCTCCTGGAGAGTGTAAGTGAGACCACCGTGAAGGAGCTGAGACTGTCAACTTATACAACTGCCAATGATATGTTCAGAGTCCTGGAAAATAGATACGGCAACAAGTCTACCATTACAGTTGAAATCCTTGAAGAATTAGACAAAATGCCGCAGGTGAAGGGGAACCAGCCGAGGAGAGTCATTGACCTGATTCAATCTGTAGAGAAAGCCCTGGCAGATTTGACAGAGCTGGGGAACATTGGAGCCATAAGTCCATTGAAAGCAAGTTACCTGACTTCATAAAAAGAGACTGGCTAACATTTCTAGTTAACCCTAAAAACAATGTCACAGCAGATACTCACTTTGACACGCTCTTGAAGTTCCTGAAGAACCAAGAAGAGGTATTGGAAAGACTTGAACAACTGAGAAGTGTGGATAAGGTGGACAAGTCTGAGAAAAGGCATGAAAGAAGGTCTACATCAGCCAGAGCTACAACAAAAGAAGTTGACAAGGGTTGTGGTGTCTGTGGTGATTATGGGCACAGCAACAAAATATTCTTCTGCAAGAAATTAAAGCTTTGAAGCTATCTGAAAAGAAGTCTGTTTTGAAGAAGCTGGGAGCATGCAATAAATGCTTAGGATACCATGATGATGACAGATACTGCAAAGACAATTTCCTATGCAAAAACATGTACTGTAAAAGGGGAGAAACTGGGCCAGACCACCATTATTTCCTGTGTCCAAAAGCTGAAACCAAAGGACAAGGGGGCACAGTTGGAAAATACGGAGGAAAAGGAAAGTTCACAGAAGAACAGGAAGAGTTCTTACCACTACTTTCCCCTGAACTAGCAGATCAGTGCAGAAAGGCATTCACAAACAAATCTTCAGTTACACTCAAAGCTGCAGGCCAGTCTGAATTACTGAAGAGGAATGAGCTGGTTGAACTTCCGGTGATTATGATGCTGATTCAAGTGACGGCCAATGCAGGTCAGAAGATAGGCACCCTCATTGACCTAGCATCAGACACCAATTACATAACTCACAGAGCTGCTGAAAGATTGGGCCTCAGGGGTGAAGAAATAACCCTGGTTGTACATGGAGTTGGTGGAATGACCATGGAAGTTATAACAAGAAGGTACCTCCTAAAAGTCAGAGTCAAAACTCAAAAGGGGACTGAAAGAGCACATCAACTAGTCTGCTATGGCTTGGATGAAATTGCAAAGGTTAATCAAGCAATTCAGCCTGAAAAGTTGAAAAGATTCTTCCCAGACGTCCAGCTCGAAGACCTGAAAAGACCAGTTGAAGTTGAGCTTCTCATAAGCCATCGAGAGGGAAGACTTGCACCCCAAAGAGTTAGTCATTGGAGACCTTGTTTTGTGGGAAGGCCCATTAGGAAAAACAGTGGGCGGAGCCCATCCTGATTTGTTTGAAGAAGTAGAGGTGACAGCATATGAATCAAGAACCCACTTTGCTCGCTCTATGCGAACCGCTGCTGTCAGATATCAAGAAATTAGAGTTCCAGCAACCAAGCCAGCTTGGCAATTGCAGGAAGATGTGTCTCTGTCCAGATTTACATCTGCCAGTAACCGTGAGTTCCTTGAGTGGTGGTACTGGGACAGCATCGGAGCCGCATGCGAGCCAAGATGTGGAGGTTGTCCATGCGGAAATTGTTCACCAGGAGGAAGAGACATGACCTTGGCTGAGGAGAGAGAGTATGAGATCATTAAAGGAGGGCTCACGTACATGGAGAAAGATGCTCACACACCATCTCCACATTGGGATGCAAAGTATCCTTGGACTGAAGATCCCGCCTCCCTCCCCAACAACAAAAGAGCAATCCAGGCTTGTTTCTTAAGGATGGAAAACCAGCTGAGCAAAGAGCCAGAATGGAAAATCGCTTATGCAACCCAGATCCATGACATGGTCGAAAGAGGTGCAGCTATGAAACTCACCAGTGAAGTCCTGGACAAGTGGACAGGTCCAGTGTGGTATGTTAGTCACCTGGTGGCGCCAAATCCTCATTTGGTGACAACACTAGTCCACATTGTATGGAATAGCAGCCAGAAATACAAAGGTGTGAGCATGAACGATCTTCTCCTGAAGGGACCAGATGTCCTTAACCCCATAAGAGCTGTCCTGCTAAGATTCAGAGAAGAGGTACATGCAGCTCTGGGAGATATAAAGAAAATGTATAACTCCGTCTGGTTGGAGGAGCGAGAAATGCATCTACACAGATTCCTGTGGAGAGACAATCCTACAGAGGAGATCTGTGACTATGCAATCACCAGAGTCAACGTCGGCGACAAACCTGCAGGTTGTATTGCGCAGTTGGCTATGAGGGAGACCGCAAGTCTACCTAACTTCACTCACTTGAAGGATGAACGAAGAGTTATTGAAGAGGACAGTTATGTGGATGACCTCTTGACCTCCCACAATGATTTGCACAGGCTTGACAAAATTACAGCAAAAGTTGAAGAGATTTTAAAAGGTGGGGGTTTCTTCCTTAAACCCTGGGTCCGGTCAGGGCAAAGTGGGAGGAAAGGAACCGAAGCAGATGTACTAAACCAGGATCAAAGGAAAACCTTAATTCTTCCATCTAACACTTATCTCTGTTCTTTGAAGGTTATCAACCTAATGTTCACTGAAATGACATAATAAAAATTGTTGGAATGTGAAGGAGTTGTTCCAAAGTGTCCCTTTAGAGTGAAACTAGTGTGGAGCTTGACACTGTCTAATGATTTTACCAATTGGGAGCATATATATAGTAAAAAGAATTGGTCCAAGCACTGAACCCTGTGGTACTCCACAAGTAACCCTGGAATATGAAGACGATTTGTCATGTACATTTACAAAATGAAATCTGTCAGACAGGTAGGATTTAAACCAGCCTAACGCTGCTCCTTTGACCCTACAACATGTTCAAGCCTTTCTAAAAGAACATTGTGATCAACTGTGTCAAAGGCAGCACTGAGATCTAACAAGACTAGAACAGACACAAGATTCTTATCTGAGGCCATGAGAATATCATTTGTAACTCTCACTAATGCAGTTTCAGTGCTGTGATACTCTCTAAAACCAGACTGAAATTCCTCAAACAGAGCATTAGTGTTTAAATGCTCACATACTTGGATGGCCACTATTTTCTCCAGGACTTTGGATAAAAATGGAAGGTTAGATATTGGTCTATAATTCATTGGGTCATCTGGATCCAGAGAAGGCTTCTTAAGTGAAGGTTTGATTACAGCAACCTTAAAATCTTGTGGTACATACCCATTTACTAAGGATAGATTGATTATATCTAGAATGGGGCAGTAACCAAAGGAAATGCTTCTTTAAATAATTTGGTTGGGATTGGATCCAAAATGCAAGTTGAAGGTTTAGATGAAGCTAATATTTTTGATAACTCTGAAAGCTCAACTGGATCAAAACGGTTCAAACACAGATGAGGTTCTACAGTCACCTCTGATGCTGCCTCACTTACTGAGGAAGAAGAAATCGCATTAGGGAGAACTCTAAAGATTTTGTTTCTAATAGAATTAATTTTACTTGTAAAAAATCCCATGAAGTCATTGCTGCTGAAGGCTAAGGGAATAGATGGCTCAGAGCTATGATTCTGTGTAAGTTTAGCAACTGTACTGAAAAGAAATTTAGGATTATGCTTATTCTCCTCAATTAGTGCTGAAAAATAAGCAGTTCTAGTTTGTCGAAGCTTATTTTTATAAAGCACAAGATTATTTTTCCAGGATAGGTAGGCCTCCTCATGGTACGTAGAGCGCCATGTTCTCTCCAATTTCCTAGAGTTTTGTTTTAAGGCTCGTAAATGAGAATTAAACCAGGGAGCCAACTTCATGTCCCTAATTACCTTCTTTTTTAAAGGGGCAACATCATCTAATGCCACACGTAAAGAGGAATTAACATGATGAACTAAGGCATCAATTTGTGAGGGGCTAGAACTGAAAATATTGCCCTCTGCTACATGCCTCTGAGATGCTGAGGACAGTAAAGATGAACAGTTGATTTAAAAGATGCAACTGCGTTGTCAGATAGAGACCGACTATAGTGAAATTTACTTTCATGTCTCGAGAACTCAGTTATAAAAAACTCAAAGGTTATCAGAAAGTGGTCCGAGAGGACTGGATTATGTAGAAAGATTGTTATTTCCTCACACTCTATGCCATAAGTCAGCACAAGGTCCAATGTATGATGGCAGGAGTGGGTGGAGCTATGTATTCTTTGAGTAAAACCAATTGAGTCTAAGATATTTCTAAAGACTACATTGAGGCAATCATTTTCAATGTCCACATGAATATTAAAATCCCCCACTAATGACCTTATCAGTATTTAGCACCAAATCGGACAAAAAATCAGAGATCTGATACAAAAACTCAGAGTAAGGGCCTGGTGGACGATATAAAACTACAAACAAGAGTGGTTTTACAGTTTTGCAATCTGGATTAGGAAAACTAAGAATAAGATGTTCGAACAAACTGTAACTATTAATCTGTAAGGGACTGGTTAATAAGTCAGAATGAAAAATGGTTGCCACTCCTCCTCCTCGCCCTGTACTTCGAGCAATATGATGATTTAAATAATTTGAAGGAGTCGACTCGTTTAAGCTAACATAGTCCTCTTGCTGCAGCCAGGATTCTGTGAGAGAGAGCAAAGAGATCTGATTATCACAAATCAAGTCATTAACTAACAAAGTCTTAGAAAAAATGGATCTAATGTTCAACAACCCACATTTAATTTTTCTAGTTTTCTGCTCAGTTAAATTTGTTCTAATATTTATGAGATTTCCATGGTTTGCTTTATTAAGCCTGATATTTAATCTGTGTGGTTTTGGCCGTGGGCAGGACACTGTCTCTATGGGGTAGTGGGTGGGTAACAGTACAGAAGCTGCAGAGGGGTGGGTTAAACTACGACTCTGCTTCCTGGTCTGGACCCTGGGTTGTCATGGAGGACTAATAAAACTGGCCATATTCCTAGAAAGAAGAGCTGCTCCATCCAAAGAGGGATGGATGCCGTCTCTCCGCATCAGACCAGGTTTTCCCCAAAAAGTTTTCCAATTATCAATGTAGCCCACGTTGTTTTCAGGACACCACCTAGACAGCCAGCGGTTGAAGGACAGCATGCGGCTAAACATGTCGTCACTGGTCCGATCAGGCAGGGGGCCAGAGAAAATGACGGAGTCCAACATTGTTTTGGCAAACTTACACACCGAAGCAACATTAATGTTAGTGACCTCCGATTGGCGTAACCGGGTGTCGTTACCGCCAGCGTGAATAACAATCTTACTGTATTTACGCTTATCCTTAGCCAGCAGTTTCAGATAAGATTTAATGTCGCCCGCTCTGGCCCCAGGTAAACATTTAACTATGGTTGCTGGAGTCTCTAATGCCACGTTTCTGACTATGGAGCTGCCAATGATCAGAGTCGGCTTGTCAGTGGGTGCGTCACTGAGCGGGGAAAATCTATTAGAAACGTGGACGGGTTGGTGATGGCCCACGGGCTGGGTTCTATGCTTCCTGCGTACCGTCACGTACCGTCACCCAGCCGGCCTGAGGTCCCGGCTGCTCGGGTTCTACTGGAGGACCGCTACGGGGTTGTTCTGAGCTAGTTAGCCCCACGCTCGCTAAGTAGCTACGGCTGTTTACGGGTTTTTCGACAGCGCGGAGCCGGGACTCCAATTCCGACACCCTCGCCTCCAAAGCTACAAAAATGCTACATTTATTACACGTACCATTATCACTAAAGGAGGCAGAGGAGTAACTAAACATCTGACACAGAGAGCAAGAGATAGGAGACGGAGAAGCAGAGACAGAAGTAGCCATAGCCGTGCTGAGGCTAAGCTAACTGGACGAGCAAACTGTTCAGTACCAAATAAACTGGCTGCGAACTCAAACGGTTCCCTAAAAGCTAGGTGGAACAACAGAAAAATGTGTGGCTTATGTGCTACAATAACTCAGAGATATCCTGTTACAGAGAAATTAAATTGGTTTTAGCGAGCCCCAAACACCAAGCAGCTTCACGGAGTGCAACACTGAAAACAGGAAACAGGAAACGCCTTACCGCCAGGTGCAGCCAACCTTTAAGTCCTACAAGAAGCCCTAAACTCGAGTTGTAATATCCATTTTAAAGTGTTAGGGTTAGGGTAGAATTGAGACAAAATGATCTGTAACACTGTAGATTTGAGGTTTGTACCTGTAGAATGAAATGTGTGTTTTGAGAGTTTTGATTTCAAACTTGTACATTGATTTTTTTTTATTTTGGAAGTCTGCTTTGTAAAAACCGAAAGTTTCATGTTTCTGAATGAATGTGTGATATTACAAAATGAGTAGTAAATTTACAAAATAAAAGTTTGATTTTACAAAATAAAAAAATACATGTACAAAATGAAAATTTCCTGTTCCAAAACAAGAAATACAAGTACAAATGGAGAATTAAAAGTTAGAAAACTAAAGTTACAAGTTATGAATCCGAAGTTACATGTCATGAAACATGCTCCAAGTTCCAAAACTTGGTACAAGTTACATTGAATATTGTGCCTGAGGAGGAAAACCTAGAGAGCTGAAGATCTGGGGCAAGTGGGGAACACCAGGAGACACAAGAGAAAGACTCAGACAAGGACACATGAGGGTGCTAGGAGACACAAAAGGAGAATCTAGAGGGGGATGGAGAACATAAGGAGAAACATGAGGGGAGACGCAGACTCAGACCATGACACTGTGAGCTGTCACCTCAATCTGACTCAACCTTTCCTCCTAGTTTGCCAACAGTACTCACGAAAACATTTTACATTAGAAAAATATTCCAGCTTCAAAAGAAACTCTAACGTAATTGGAACTAAATGGTCAACTTCTTATGGGATATGGAGCATGGCTCCATGAGACTTCTTTGTAGGCCCAGGCACACTACATAGTTGTGCAAAATTTCACAATCCTCAGTCAAAGCATGACTTGGGGCTGAGATTCTTAATGGACATAGGGGGCGCTATTTCAGAAAATAGGTAACGCCCACAAGCTTATGACATCTATTTATATTGGGGGTCCGACTAGGATCACTCTTTAGTAATATTATGGTAATAACATGGGAACTGAGGAAATGAGAAGCAAACGTATCTCCATGGCGTAATGGCGTACTTTGCCATGCTTCCAGGGCCCTGCCCTTTTTTGAAACCTGCCAGTACTAGACACCAAGTGACCCCAACTTGTGTATTGCTATTTGGCAGAGATTGCTGTTAAATAGATGAAAGGAGTCCAATAGGGAGCTCTGAAAATATAAGCATGGTGTAGTGACAAGTCAATGTTTGAGGCTTAGCCACGTCCACACTGTTGTAGTTTTGGAAAATCCGTAGGTTCAGTTTTTCCCGCTTTGTCTTAAAGGAGCATGGGGCAGGATGAAGAAACGAAACTCATTAGCGACGCACTGTCAGCTCTAATGTTACAAACACTAATGATTTATTTTATCCTGCTACGTTACAGAGCTAAAAGAAAGCGTTCTTCTTCTACAATGGAGGAGTTTCTCACAAGGCCGACCAAGTGCACACCGCAACAAGCCAACGCCCTGACCGAGACTATTTTGAACATGCTGGTAACGGACATGAGACCCCTTTCCATGGTTGGCAATCAAGGTTTTAAAGATATGATCAAGATGTTCAACCAAGAATATTATGAGAAGTATCTACCAGGCCGATGACATTTCACCACAATGATGGAAAGGAAATATGAGACGACCTTTGAAAAGGTGTGTGTCTGTGTGCCTATGTACGTATGTAACGGATTCATATGGTTCTATTCCACTTGCATCAAGTGTTATTATAAAGAGGGAACAGCGCCCCCTCTTGGTGTGGTCAGTTATGGGAGGCTGGCTGCAGTAATTACTGCCAGTCGGCAGGAACTGTCTGAGAGGTGAGTTGTGTTGTTCCGTGCAGAGTGTAGAGATGATGTACAGGTGATGTTATATCCATTGAGGGCCATGAAATGTGTTATGTATCAAGGCCTAACGCTAGTTTATGTGCATTTCATGTGGATAATATCATGAAATACTCTGTATGCTAAAGCAGAATGCTAACGTGAATCTGTTGTCGTGGGCTGTACGGAGCCTGTGTGTACCAACCAAGTCCCCACAATGCGGCTCAAAAACTGAGGCCAACCCGGAAGTACCATAAATTGCAGTTCCACCCTCATCCACTAGGGGCTGGTGTCAGAAGCGAGAAAATCCTCATTGACTCCCATATTAAAAATACCAATTACACAGCAGAAATAAACATGGTTACAGCCTGGTACCAGAACATGTTTTTGGTTTAAATGATCTAGTTTACACTCATGACAACTCTGAGGGGGGTGAATTTTTTTCTCACTCTTCTGTTTAAGTGTATTAAAAGCCTAAAATTCTGTATAATTGATGAGCATCAGACCCACGCGACCACAGAGCTAGCTCCGTGGAAAGGCCTCAGTAGAGCCTCGGTCTGGCCTGGAAACTGTTCCGGGATTTTGAGTCTCTGTGTGTGTGTATTCTTGTTTGGATATTATTTGTGCAATTGTTGGACAAAATGACTTGCTGTGGCATTAATTGCACTAATAGAGCGTCCAAGGAGACTCCACTTCATTTTTTTCGGTAAGTAAAATTATATTTATGTATTTTAGGTCACTGCCGAGCTGAGCTTAGATGTTAACATGTACTGTTTAACCATGACATTTAAATGTAATAGGGTAAAACCCAGTGCATTTAACATAATGCTGCACTTTAGAAAATGGGTTGAAATATAACATGTTGGTGGAGCTGGGTTCCCACTATCGGCTTGTGGAGCTCTCGGGAGACCTGTGTTCCACCCGGTTCGCCCCAGTGGTCAGCCCGGCGTATCTCTGACTCAGAAGCTCTGGTGTTGTGCACAGTTAACTCCGGTTGTAGCTAGGTTGCTACATCCGTTAGCTTAGCTCCCACCTCCGCGTTAGCTTTGGGTTAGCTTCAGGTTAGCTTGTAGCTAATTCGACCGGGTGTCGTCAGTTGATCCCAGCCTTACAGCCCCACCCTCAGCTCCACCTCTCTTCCCTTTTATGGAATTGTCTGGGCTTGACGGAACCTGTGACACGGTCAAAATGGCGGTGATGGCCATCTCCCATTTAGCCTCAAAAACATGTTATTGGAGCCTATGGAAACGAATTGTCCAATATTTATATGTCGATGGTAACAAGTCGTCTGTGCTGACCTGACACCATTGTGTTTCTGTTCAGGAAATAAACTGCCAACAATCAGTCAAAACTACTTGTCTTCATTCTAAAAATCAACACAACGCCGAGTCAAGGGGTTTATTCAAGCAGACCAGATACGCCAGATGAAGCAGAACCTACACGTACGTACGTGTGTGTGTGCGCGTGTGTGTGTGTGTGTGTGTGCGTCTATCTGGATACAAATAAAAAATAGAATTTTATGCATTTTATGATAGAATAAAGTTTGCTGACTGAGCAATTTAGATCTAATATAAGTTAAAGCATAATATCTTTTTTTCTCCGTGTTAAATCCTAACCTGCTTTATGAATTAACAATATATCAGCAAATGAACTAACTGGAATATATTTTATCTTTAAAGCCCTCGGAGCTGTGACTGGTTCCCTGACCCTGACTGCTGACGTGTGGACCAGCCGTGCTACAGAGGCGTACCTTGGTGTTTCCTGCCATTTTCTGAGTTAAGACTGGAACATGAAAGGATTCAACCTCTCCACCATGCCTCTAGAGGAGAGGCACACTGGTACAAATATAATGACTTGGATAGAAGAGGTTTTAGCTAAGTTTGAAATCCTGCCTGTTAAAATAAAAGCAGTAGTTCATGACAGTGGGTCCAATGTGGTGGCAGCAATGAGACTGCTTGGATGGGCCTCTATCCGGCGTGCTGGACACACACTCCAGCTCATAGTGAACACTGCTCTCAAAGAAACCAGCATCTGCAGAGCATTGGGTGCTGCTAGGCAGCTAGTGGAGCACTTCAAAAAAAGTGAGCTGGCTAGTACAAAGCTGAAGATGAAACAGAGCAAATGGATGTGAAAAACAATTCACTGATCCAAGATGTCAGCACAAGATGGAACAGTACATTCTACACGATAGACCGACTCCTGGAACAGCGGTGGCCTCTCGCTGCCTCTCTGTCACATCCTGAGGTGACACCAAGGGGGAAGCAGAACCTCCACCTGAAGCCTGAGCAGTGGGTGCTGCTTGACGAACTGAAGACAGGGTTGAGACTGCTTCTGTTTACCTTAGTGGTCAACAGTACACAACCAGTTCAGGTTTTCCACAGATCATCAAAGGTCTGGCACGGTCTGTAAACCACAGCCAGTTTGAGACGAGGGCAGGGAAATCTTTCATTGTGAATGCGGACAAGGGGATGAAGCAGAGACGGGGCAGCATCTGTACTGCTGCAGAAGGCAGCTGCCCTGGATCCCAGATACAAAAAGTTAAAGTTTTTGTCTCCTGAAGACGGCATCAGACTGCAAGGGACCACCGAAGTGCAAAGCAAGAGTTGGGACAGATGAGCTCAGACAACTGGGGAGTGCTGGTGATTCAGGTGTAGGTAAGAACTCTGCTCTGATGCCCTCCTTGAGTCTGACACAGAGCGATGATGAGAGTGAGCAGGAGGAGGAAGAAGATGCCCAGGACAGAAGGTCCAGATAGTGAGAGGGGAAGTGCAGGTGTACTTTGGTGAAGCTGCAATTTCTAACAGAGATGATCCTCTCAAATGGTGAAGGGAAAGTCAGGGTCGTTTCCCCACCCTCTCTAAGCTTTCTGTGCACCCCTGCCACTTCAACGCCATCTGAGCGGATCATCTCTGCAGCTGGGAACATCTGCTCTCAGAAGAGAGCAAGCCTTTCTCCTGAACATGTGGAAATGCTAACTTTCCTGAGTGTAAACCGGGACCTTGTGATTATTTAGCTGGATGCATTCATGTGAGCTCAGTCTTTTTGTATTTTAAGTTTTAGTTGCGTACATCTGATCTGTTTGACATTGTAGCGTTTGTGTAGCAACAAAATTCATTAAAAGCAGTTTGATAAGCTATTGTCTTTATTATTAGATGGCACATAACTGATCACACATAGAACTAGAAGCTAATGATGGGTATATCAGAGCATCCTGGTGCAAAAAGCTTGTCAGGGACTTGCACAAACCAGCCAGAGAAGCACTGCTGATGATTCTGAAAACTCCATTTTATTTTGGAGAAGCTTCCAAATTAACATGAACTTAACCTAATCAATGTAAATTAGTCAGAATGACACCAGCACAAGACGCACTATCACCTTTCAGACACACCAGGTTCAACTGAAATAGTGGCTGATCAGACCACTCTACAAACAAGAGGGGGACAATTAACACACACATCCTCACACACACAATCTAACCAGTCTAATCAATTCAGGTAACTCAGATAACTAAACCATAATTGCAAACTCCCTATCCATAACAGAACATTTCTACATTAAATTAAACACAAGCATAAACATGAATCTCCGCTCCATTGGGAGTAGGTAGATCCCGGCAGTGCTGATCAGGCTTCCTGAGGAGATGAGCTGCAGGTGTGAGACTCCATGGGCAACTCCAAGTCACTGGTAACTCAAATAGAAGGACAAAATCAACACATGCATTCATAAACAGAAGACTGATTGTGTGCACATCAACCAGTCATCCTGGACAGAACACAGAAAACAAACATTACCAGAAGCCCATGTCCCTGAGGTGACAGACTCTGCTGTCACAGAGCTAACGATGAGTCGCAATTAATCATTACCAAACGGGCGACTAGTCGACTAATGAAGTAGTCGTTCGTGGCAGCCCTACAGAGATCACCAATGTAAGATGGTGCTTGTCCAGGGACTGCATGGTGGCACAGTTGTTAGCACTGTTGCCTCGCAGCACGAAGGTTGCAGGTTCGAAACTCGGTTGCGGCCTTTCTGCGTGGAGTTGCGTGTTCTCCCCATGCATGCGTGGGTTTTCTCTGGGTACTCCGGTTTCCCCCACAGATCACAACATGCCCTATAGGTTGTAAGTCGCTTTGGATAAAAGCGTCTGCTAAATAAATAAACATAAACATAAATAAACATAAGGCCCTATAGACCAGAACCAGGATCTTGAAATGAACCCTGAAGTTGACTGGCAGCCAGTGAAGCTGGAGGAGAAGCGGGGTGATGTGGGTGTGTTTGGAGGACTTGGTCAGAAGCCGAGCACAGGCCTTCTGAACCACCTGTAGACGGTTCAGGGAGGTTCTGCTCAGACACGTGAAAAGAGAGTTACAGTAGTCTAAGTGTGAGGAGATGAAGGTGTGGAGAACTGTCTCAAGTTCAGAGCGGGACAGAATGGGACTCAGCTTAGCAACGTTCCTGAGATGGAAGAAGGAAGAGCCAACAAGAGAACTGACATGAGAATCCAGGGTGAGAGCTGGGTCAAAGGTCACGCCAAGATTCCTGACGGAAGGTTTGGTGTGAGAAGCAAGCTGACCAAGAGAGTCTCTGACTATGAGGAACCAGCTTGTCTGGGGCACAGATGAGGATCTCTGTCTTATCTTCATTCAGCTGAAGAAAGCTCCCACCATCCAGGTTTTGATAGAGTCTAAGCAGGTGTGTAACAGCTGCAGCTTAGACATCTCATGGGGCTTAAAGGAGATGTACAGTTGGATGTCATCTGCATAAAGATGTTGGACAGATGACTTGAATATGACTTGAAAATTCAAAGCACTGGGCTACTTTCTTGTTTTTGCAGGATAAATCTTTACACGACCAAGTCAATTATTCTTTACTCTGGACTCTTAGTCCAATTCACAGAAGTAAAAAAAAAACATTGTACAGATAAGTGTCATATTTAATGGTAGTCTGTCAAACACTGGCACTCTTGTGTGTGGGATTCCCTAAGGGAGTTGATTGGGTCCTTTATTATACAGTATATTTGTAAATGATATATCTTTTGCCTGCAGTGAAGCGTACATGACTGTATATGCGGATTATCCGACCTTATCTGTCTCAGCTTCAAGTTTAGTTCAGGTCAATGTTATGCTTCAACAGGAGTTAAAGTCTATCTCTGAGTTGCTGGAGGGAAATAAGCTCAAATTGAATGTATTGAAAACCAAGTGTACGCTATTGGGCTCTAGGAATTTGGTAAGGAAAAACCAGAAGTTAGATATTTATTTAGGGGGACAACAAATTGAACAAGCAAAAGAGACCAAACTACTGGACATAACATTGGATCAAACAATGTCATGGACTACACATATTGATAATATTGTAAAGAAAACGAGTATGAGCATTTCTGTAATTAGGCGCAATGCTCAATATACATTGCTGGACACCAGAAAACTTGTTGTGCAGTCTCTGGTCTTGTGTCTTCCGGACTGCTGTTCAGTTGTTTGGTTCAATGCTGCCAAGAAACATCTTGACAAACTTCAGAGACCTCAGAACAAAGCTGCACGATTGGTTCTCAGTTGCCCCTTTAAAGCTAATATCAACTGGATACATTCCACTCTGTCATGGATGAAGGTCAACGACAGACTGGCCTGCAGCCTGGTTGTGTCCTCACACAAAATCTGGGTTTTACACAAACCTTTTAGCTTGTTTCCAAAGCTGTTGCCAACCTGTGAGCGGCACGATTTTAACAGAAGGAATGCCTCTCGTGTTACTCTTCCACTGCCAAGAACTAATGCACTTAAAATGATGAGTACACAGACTCAGTCTGCGGATTTATCAGGAAATGCGTGGAAGATGTTGTCCCATCCAGAATAGTTAATTCCTTCCCAAATTAAAACCCTGGATTAATGGAGGTGTTCGAACGGCGCTGGCGGCGCGGAGCACCGCCTTTGCCTCCGTGAACACATCAGACTACAAACACGCACATTACCAACTCCGGAAGACGATCAAAGCAGCCAAACGTGAGTACAGAGACAGGGTGGAGCAACAGTTTGACAACCCCCGGAGTATGTGGCAGGGACTAAACACAATCACAGACTTTAGAGGAAGAACCAGCACACCGCAGACCACAGCCTCTCTGTGTGAGGATCTAAACGCATTCTATGCCAGATTCGACACAGGGAACACCATGAGACCGGACAGTGAGCGCACCGCGGATGACGTCAGTGTGCACACTGTGTCTGAAGAGGATGTGCGGAGGTGCTTCAGGAGGGTGAACGCACGCAACGCTACTGGTCCGGACGGGATTCCCGGCCGTGTCCTCAGGTCATGCGCGGGTCAGCTGGCTGGAGTGTTTACACACATCTTCAACCTTTCCCTCTCTCTGGCTGTAGTCCCAGCCTGCTTCAAAATGGCCACCATTGTCCCTGTACCCAAATCCTCCACCATCTCCACATTGAATGACTGGCGACCTGTAGCCCTGACCCCCATCGTGAGCAAATGCTTCGAGAAGTTGGTCAGGGACTTCATCTGCTCTGCACTGCCCAATTCACTGGACCCTCTACAGTTTGCATACCGCCACAACAGGTCCACTGATGATGCCATAGCCCTGACACTCCATGCTGCCCTGTCACACCTGGAGAAGAGAGACACGTATGTGAGAATGCTGTTTGTAGATTACAGCTCAGCATTCAACACCATTGTTCCCTCGAAGCTGGACAGGAAACTGCAGGATCTAGGACTGAGCAGCTCCCTCTGCAGCTGGATCCTTAACTTTCTGTCTGACAGATGTCAGGTGGTCAGACTGGGCAGCACCACCTCATCTCCCGTAACACTGAACACTGGTGCACCGCAGGGGTGTGTGCTGAGCCCTCTCCTGTACTCACTCTACACCTACGTCTGCACAGCCACGAGAAACTCCAACATCATTGTGAAGTGTGCGGACGACACCACAGTGGTGGGTCTCATCACCAACGACGATGAGACGGCCTACAGGGAGGAGATCAGCACCCTGACCCACTGGTGTCAGGACAACAGTCTCATCCTCAACGTCACAAAGACAAAGGAGTTGATAGTGGACTTCCGGAGGAGCAGAGGAATACACCCCCCCATCACCATCAACGGCGACGCTGTGGAGAGGGTGAGCAGCTTCCGTTTCCTTGGAGTTCATCTGGCAGAGGATCTTACGTGGTCAGTGCACACGGACAATACAGTGAAGAAGGCACAGCAGCGCCTCTTCTTTCTCAGGAGACTGAAAAGATTTGGCATGAGCCGCCGCATCCTCAGGACCTTCTATCGCTGTGCCATTGAGAGCATCCTCACTGGATGCATCTCCACCTGGTATGGCAACAGCACCGCTTACAACCGCAAAGCTCTCCAGAGAGTAGTGCGGTGTGCAGAAAGGATTATTGGAGGTGAGCTTCCCTCCCTCCAGGACATCTACAGGAAGCGGTGCCTGAGGAAAGCGGGGAGGATCATCAAGGACTCAAGTCACCCCAGCCATAAACTGTTCAGACTACTTCCATCAGGAAGGAGGTTCTGCAGCATCCGGTCCAGAACCAGCAGACTGAGACAGCTTTTTCCATCAGGTCATCAGACTGCTGAACACATCGCAGACACCTCACCCTCACTACTGAAACTCCAACATTACACACTCCATACTGTACATTAATGCCACTGTTTGCACATACCAACCTCTGTACATTTTATATCTCTTATTTTATTGTTTACTTTATTCATTTGTAAAACATGTATATACACACTATACACACACTCACACGCACACACGTAGAACAATATATTTAACAAAAATACTTGCATAAACATTTAGTAATGTATATACATTACATACTATACATATTATTACTTAGATTAGCCATTTTTATATGTTACTTGTTTTTACGTTACTGTATTTTTGCACAACTCTGTTGCTGTGAAGCTCGCACACAAGAATTTCACTCGCATGTACTGTACCAGTGTACCTGCACATGTGACGTGACAATAAAAGTGATTTGATTTGATTTAAAAGCACAGTCATTTACAGAGCTATCACGTCCTGGAATATCCGGCCTCCTGAATTAATAACAATAAATGTTCATGGTACGTTTCAAGTGAATCTGAAGAAACTGGTAATACATCAGTTTATATCAGATAACAAATACAGCTATTTCAATTAGATTTAAAGAATGAACAAATTGTTGTTATAATAATGATAATAATTTTTATTGTTGTTATGAATTCATTGATCAATTTGTAATGCATATTTTATTTTCTTAGTGAAATGATTCTAGTGGCTTTTTATATTAGTTTTATTATGAGGTTGATCATGTTTTCTTGTGCTTTTCTTACACTGTATAGGTAAGGATGTGTTTTAATCCTACACTGTATATGTTGTGTTTTTGTTTGTTTGTTTGTTTGTTTGTTTTTTTATCAAGAGGACCCCAGGAAGAATAGTTTTCACTATTGTGAAGACTAATGGGGATCCTTCAATAAACAACAACATCAAATGAAATCAGAACGTAGTTTATTGAATACGTGCAATGTCACGTTAAACTAGCCACAGCTAAGACAATAAAACGCATGAGTGGTTAGGGTATTTCTCATGAAAAACACAACATAACACGGCAATGATAAGGAACCTTAAAGCGCATGCGCGGTCTGCTGCGCTGTCTCTTTAAACGCCTCGTGTTACCGGAAGTGTTCGGGGTGTTTCCAGCTGATCCGAACAACAGAAGTACCGTAGTGTCTCGGCAGACCGACTTGTCCGCGTTACGTTTCACCAGAGCGGACTAGGTGTGACCTGCAGCAGCTGGAGTCTTCTCGGGGATAGACTGGGACCAGAACGGCTGGTGCTCTCTTCTGATTAGCCGCGAGCTCGCCACGGTGACCCGGTCCCGTCGGTTACCGTTAGCTCAAGACTGTCATGGTCCCAGCTCGGAGATGGCGTCCTTCCCCGGTTTGTGTAAGGCTGTCGGGCCCGCGGAGGAGGTGAACGGAGAGCTGGACGGTTCCTTGCTGCAGATGCTGAAAGCCATTACTGACGAGAGGAACCGACTGAACAGCCGACAGGAGATAAGCGGACTCGGTGAGTGCCTGTGGCCCAAAACCGGTTTGGTCTGGGAGGCGATTGTTCATTTCCTGGATCAATTCTTTTAGAAGATGCAAACTAATGAAAGCGACCTTCGGTCTAGCGTTCCATTCCATTTCCATGTATTTGATAGAGCACATTTAAAAACAGCATGTGAGCTGACCAAAGTGCTGTACAGGGGTAAAAACATATAAGGTTAAAGAATAATATAAAAGAATAAAACAACTAGAGCAAAACACAAAGAACCAAGATAAGTCAATAAAATCAGTAAAAGAACAGTGTAAATAAACCAACGATAAAATAGCTAGGTAGTAAAAGCAAGAGAATAAAAGTAAGTCTTTAAGTGGGACTTAAAAACCCCAGTGGAGGAGGAGAGTCTGATATTCAGTGGGAGATCATTCCAAAGTTTTGGAGCGCAGACAGAAAAAGCTCGTTCACCACGGGTTTTACAGCGTAGACGGGGAATCTGTAGTAGGTGTAGGTCACCTGAACGGAGAGTCCTGCCTGGCACATGAGGTGTGAGTAACTCGGATATGTAGGGTGGTGCTAAGCCATTCAGCGCCTTAAAAACAAACAATAACATTTTAAAACGTATACGGTAGTGCACAGGAAGCCAGTGAAGTCTTGCTAAAATTGGAGTGATGTGCTGCCGACAGCCAGTATTGGTCAGAAATCTTGCCGTCGTATTTTGTATCAGCTGAAGGCGAGATCATGCGGCTTTTGAAATACCAAACAGAATTGCGTTGGAGTAGTCCAACCTTGAGGTGATGAAAGCGTGAATGGTTGTCTCGAGGTGGCGCCGATTCAGAATGGGTTTTAGTTTGGAAAGACGTCTCAGCTGATAAAAACATGATTTAACCATGTGATTAACGTGAGGGTCCATTTTTAGAGCCACATCCATTTTAATTCCAAGATTAACAATTGTTTGACTAATTTTAAAAGGAAGAGCAGAAAAATCAGGAGCGGAGGAAGACGAGCCATTAGGAGTAAAAACAATAAACTCGGTCTTAAAATCATTCAGCAGCAGAAAATTTGCTGCCCGCCAGTCTTTAACCTCACTCAGGCAGTCAAGGAGCGGCTGGATGGAGGTAAAAGCCTTCAATGGAACATAAATCTGGCAGTCGTCCGCATAAAGATGAAAGTTAATGTTAAACTTCCTGAAGATTAGTCCCAGTGGAATAATATAAATGCTAAATAAAAGGGGGCCGAGGATAGACCCCTGTGGAACGCCCCAAGGAAGAGCAGCAGAGGGAGATGAACAGTCGTCCATTCTAACTCTAATAGACCTGTTGTCAAAGTAGGAGCAGAACCAGTCAAGCGCGGATCCCTTAATACCGACCAAATTCTCAAGGCGGGACAACAAAATGTCATGATCAACCGTGTCAAATGCAGCTGAGAGGTCCAACATCACCAGGGCAACATGGGAACCGGAATCAGTAGCTAAAATAATATCATTAAAAACCCTGATGTGAGCGGATTCTGTGCTGTGATGTTGTCTAACACCAGACTGAAATTTATCCAAGACCCCAAAGTTGTTCAGATGGGGCAACATTTGATTATAAACAGCCTTTTCCATCACTTTTGACAAGAAGGGGAGCTTTGAAATGGGGCGAAAGTTCCCGAGGTCAGTTGGGTCTAGGCCAGATTTTTTCAGTAGTGGTTGAAGCACGGCATGTTTAAAAAAGGAGGCCATAATTCCCGAAACAAGGCTGGAGTTAATAATGTTGAGCACATGAGGGGCTACCACTGGAAGAACCTCCCAGAAGAGTCTGGCTGGTGCAATGTCATCAGGACATCCTGATGGCTTCATGGAAGATATTAATCTCTCCAGGGCAGGCAGTGTGATCGGCTCAAAATGGTCAAAGCATCCGGTACAAACTGATACGGGTAGCAGAACATCTCCGGGGGAAATGATTAGACTCCTAATATTGGAGACTTTGTCTAGGAAAAAACTTAAAAATTGGGAGCAGAGATCATCTGTGATTGCAACTGTAGAAGAGTTATCACTCGACAAAACTGCATTTAGCGTTTTATATAAAACCCTCTGGTTCCCAGAATGGGTAGTAATAATGCTGGCAAAGTATTTATTTCTAGAATTCCTGACTGCTTTCTGATATTCATCTAGTGCATTTCTAAAAAGTTCATGGGAAATGGATAGTAGGGCTGCTCAATTAATCGAATTTTAATCACGATTACGATCTGAGTTTTGAACGATTATAAAAAACAAAACAAGCCGATTATTTGCTCCTCCCACTTGCGCTGCCCTGAGTTACAAATGAA
Organism: Nothobranchius furzeri; assembly: GCF_043380555.1. NCBI lineage: Eukaryota > Metazoa > Chordata > Actinopteri > Cyprinodontiformes > Nothobranchiidae > Nothobranchius > Nothobranchius furzeri. The sequence continues at coordinate 31,570,353 of NC_091741.1, read as the reverse complement.
GCGCTCCTCCACAGTGTTGCCAACTTGGCGACTTTGACGCTATTTCTAGCAGCTTTTCAGACCCCCTTCTTGACTTTTTAACTTAAAAGTACCTAGCAAACACCTCAGAAACATCTCTGGTAACCCTTAGCTACTTTCTGGATAACTGTCGTCGACGTTTCCTGCAGGTTAGCTAAACACTCCGTCTGCGCTCCGGAACGTTCTTCAGGACATTAGGAAAGGGAATGATGCAGTGATGTGGCAGTCGCTAAAGAAATGGCTCTCAGAGCCGGCTCCTTGTTGGAGTAACCAGAGTGAGTGACACACACACCGCACCTGCGGACTCCTGAGCCGCTAAAAACAGCTAAATGTGCACGTGCGGCGTGCTAAACACACGTGCAGCTTGCCCCGATTGCTGTGAGACCAGGTTGGGGGGTGGGGGTGCAGCTGTGGTTGGGACAATTATTACATTAACTGATGAACTTGTAAATAAATAGTTTATAAATAAGGTAGAAATAAGTTCCTCACGCTGATAAATAATAACTAACCTCTCTGAGGACACGGTGCTAGTGCACTCTCCTACAGCACCTTGACACGACTCAATAAATGTTATGCAACATTTTGTGAACATCAATTTATTTGCATTTATTTGTTATGAATGCCACTGTATAATTCTTGCTGTCAGTATTTGCCAGATATTGGTATTTGGGTCTGTACTGGTTAGACTTAAATGAGTTAAACCAAGGTCTACAGCCCTTGGGTCATAAACTATGAGCTGTAAGTATATTGGTCTTTTTATACTGGGAATCAGGAGTTATTTTAGTGATCATCTTGTTTCTTATTTACTTTTGTCCTGATTGTGTCCTGAGCTGTTTTATGACTGAATAAAAACAAATAAAATCAACATAAATAGAAAAATCGTCCTAAATAATCGTGATCTCAATTTCAGTCACAAAAATCGTGATTATTATTTTTGCCATAATCGAGCAGCCCTAATGGATAGTTTATCCTTCTTCCATCTGCGTTCACACCTTCTGCATAATCTTCTGAGTTCATGAGTGTGAGAGTTTAACCAAGGGTCAGATTTTGGCTTAGGGTGTCTAACCTTTAAAGGAGCAACGGTATCCATCACCATGAGACAGGCTGAGTGAAAAACCCGCAAAGCATCATCTGGATTGGTGTAAAATAAGGTGGAGACCAGCAGTTCAGAGAAAGAAGCACAAAATCTATCTGCTGTAGCCGGGGTAATAACCCGTGTCTGGCGCAGCACCACAGGCCTTTTACCTAAGCTCACCGGACAATCCAAATCAAACCAAACTGGAAAATGATCAGAAATGACACTTTTGTCAACAGACAAATTATTAATATTTATCCCATAAAACATCACTAAATTTAAAATATGAGACTGGTTATGGGTAGGAACCGACACAACCTGCTTAAGACCAAAAGAATGAAGTGTATCAGTAAAATCTTTCACAAGGGGCTTGACAGGACAGCAAACATGAACATTAAAATCACCCATAATCAGGGCTCGTTCGTATTTTGTTGTTATTTCTGCCAAAAGTTCTGACCATTCTTCAATGAAGTCCTTATTGAATTTAGGGGGGCGGTAAACAAGCACACAAAGGACTGGATGGGTATTACCCAGTTCGAAAGTAATCAGTTCAAAACTATTGATGATGGTGGTGAAGGGTACCATCTTGCAGGGGATATTCACTTTGAAAATAGTCAGCAATCCTCCCCCGCGGCCCGAAAGCCTGGGAGAGTTCAGCACCAAGCACCCAGGAGGAAGAAGTTCAGTTAGTAGAGCGGACTCACCGGGGGGATCCAGGACTCCGTAATACAAAAAATGTCCAGGTCTTTATTCGTCTTCGTCTTCCTCCGCTTATCCGGGTCCGGGTCGCGGGGGCAGCATCCCAATTAGGGAGCTCCAGGCCGTCCTCTCCCCGGCCTTGTCCACCAGCTCCTCCGGCAGGACCCCAAGGCGTTCCCGGACCAGATTGGAGATGTAACCTCTCCAACATGTCCTGGGTCGACCCGGGGGCCTTCTGCCGGCAGGACATGCCCGAAACACCTCCCCGGGGAGGCGTCCAGGAGGCATCCTGACCAGATGCCCAAACCACCTCAACTGGCTCCTTTCGATCCGGAGGAGCAGCGGTTCTACTCCGAGTCCCTCCCGAATGTCCGAGCTCCTCACCCTATCTCCAAGGCTGAGCCCGGCCACCCTACGGAGGAAACTCATTTCGGCCGCTTGTATCCGCGATCTCGTTCTTTCGGTCATTACCCAAAGCTCATGACCATAGGTGAGGATTGGGACGTAGATCGACCGGTAAATCGAGAGCCTGGCTTTCTGGCTCAGCTCCCTCTTCCCCACGACAGATCGGCTCAGCGTCCGCATCACTGCAGACGCCGAACCAATCCGCCTGTCGATCTCCCGATCCCTCCTACCCTCACTCGTGAACAAGACCCCGAGATACTTAAACTCCTCCACTTGAGGTAGGACCTCTCCCCCGACCCGGAGGTGGCAAGCCACCCTTTTCCGGTCGAGAACCATGGTCTCAGATTTGGAGGTGCTGATCCTCATCCCAGCCGCTTCACATTCGGCCGCTAACCTACCCAGCAAGAGCTGAAGGTCAGAGCTGGATGAAGCTAGGAGGACCACATCATCCGCAAAAAGCAGAGACGAGATTCTCCTGCCACCAAACTCGACACACTCCACACCACGGCTGCGTCTAGAAATTCTGTCCATAAAAGTGATGAACAGAACCGGTGACAAAGGGCAGCCCTGGCGGAGTCCAACCCTCACTGGGAACAGGTCCGACTTACTACCGGCTATGCGGACCAAACTCACGCTCCTCTGGTAAAGGGACTGAATGGCCCTTAACAGAAAGCCACCCACCCCATACTCCTGGAGCGTCCCCCACAGGGTGCCCCTGGGGACACGGTCATAAGCCATCTCCAAATCCACAAAGCACATGTGGATTGGTTGGGCAAACTCCCATGCCCCCTCCATCACCCTTGCAAGGGTATAGAGCTGGTCCACAGTTCCACGGCCAGGACCAAAACCACATTGCTCCTCCTCTGAGATTCAACTATTGATCGGACCCTCCTCTCGGACCCTCCTCCTTGAACCGTCACCTTATCGTGGTGGAGGAGTTTGAGTGCCCTAATGATCCTAGGAGCTATGTTGTCTGGGGCACTTAGTGCTCCTGGTAGGGTCTCCCATGACAAATTGGTCTTAGGTGAAGGGTGAGACAAAGAACGGTTCGAAGGATCTTTCATGGCGGTTAAAACGAAGAGTCGGAGTACCCGGCCCGGAGGGTTACTGGGGTCCCACCCTGGAGCCAGGCCTGGGGTTGGGGCCCGTGAGCGAGCGCCTGGTGGCCGGGCTTTCGCCCATGGGGCCCGGCCGGGCCCAGCCCGAACCGGATACATGGGCTCGTCCAACTGTGGACCCACCACCCGCAGGAGGAACATGAAGGGTCCGGTGCAATGCGAATCGGGTGGCAGACCAAGGCGGGAGCCTTGGCGGTCCAATCCCCGGACAAGAAAACTAGTTAATCCTTCAGGATAGCGGTTTTATTTCCAACGGAGCGGGCGTTAAGCAGAGCAAGCTTAACGCGAGTCGGAGCAGGAGAGAGCTGCAGATCCAAAGTGGAGGCGGAAAGGTGTCCAGCGAAAGCGCGCAGGTTTGCGTGGTTGACTCCGCGTCTCCATAGACGCGGGTAAAAGGGGCGACGCGCTGGAGCTGCATCCTTTGTGCAAATGAACCAAGGCACAGATGGAGAATCAGCGAGGGGAGAATGGAGCAGGGCAGCCGGCAAGGTCTGGATAGACCCCCGGGAAATCGCCATGGCAGCTCGCGCCCGGACACAGCGGCCCCCGCGCCTACCGCGGCGTCTTTTCCGAAGCCAGGATGGGCGTGGCAGCCTCCACAGGTAAGCAGGAATACCTGATAGCAGTGGATGAAACAGTTTCTGATGTGCAGTGGCTTTGGTTACTGCATGATCCACCGGTAAACGAAGCTTTAAAAGGGTCAGTCTGTCATACACCAGGATGGAGTTGACACCATCCACTAGAATGCTAAAAAACAGGAAAAACAAGAGAAGTAGAGAGCAGACGGCAAGCCGAGCACCTTGGCGCCATCTTGGAATTGAATTGCGTGGTCTACCTGGCAGAGCCGAACCTATGTCTCAACGGTCTGGGGCACGAGACCGGGGGGGGGGTTTGAGATTACACTCATTTCACTTGCTGGAGAACAAACATGCTCTGCAGCAGGCTAGGCTTACTGGCGCTTGTGAATATGATTGGACGAGGCAAGTGAAATCACCTTTTTGGCTGGCAGCTACGAGGTGAATTAGCGCCATCGCTGGCTCACAGCAGTAGCAGCAGCTTTGTTCTTGATGGCTGAATCATTATTAAATGTGGAGATTAAACTTTTAAACATGAGCTCTAACTGGATTTACAAATGAACATTTTTGTATTTAAATGTAGCACCCCCTTACCCAGTCTAGTAACTGCACTAGAATCTAAAACAGGTGGGGTGTCTTCTTGGGTTCGTTGATTTCTGGTAGAAACCTAGCCGTTCACCTAAGGTAAAGTAATCTTTTCCTTTTGCTCTCAAACCCTTACATTAGCATTATCACTTAACCCAGAATAAGCCCAGACAACTTTCTAAATGAAAAAAAAAAAAATTAATAAAGAACTCACTTAGAATGAAGGAACTGTTCAGTTAACATGAAAGCAATCAAATTACCAAAATTGTAAATGTCTTTGAATCAAATAACCAAATCAGTTTGTTTTTTCAGTGAACATATCTAATATGGGTCATTAACCGACCTCCATACATTTCTCAAAAAAATATAAATAAAAAACAATACCAAGTTCAATCTAAATCCACCCGTGGGCCCACACTCACTCACACCCACACACACACCAAGTTCGGTACCGTAGCGTTTTTTTTCCGTTGCAGGCCTGTGCGGTGATTTTGTGTCATGTGAAACCTTTCCTTCAGATGCCCTGACAGATTCGCAGAGCAGGCATCCTGAACACAGACACGAAACCCGATGTCCTCAGCGATCCGACGGGTGTCTGTATCCTCCGTCCGAAACCCGAATCCAGACGTCCTCAGCGAACTTCCCCACACCACTCCTCCGACTCTCCTTGCGTCTCCTGCTCCAACCAGCTCCCGATCAGTCCCGTCTCTGTCCCTTCTTATCCCAGGTAGAAGCTTTATGGCTCGTTAAAGCCGCCAGCACCGTTGAAATCATTTAACGGCTCCTCAACTGCAACGTCCCCACTCCTCCAAGCCGGCCAGGTTTTTTTTAACCGTTCTTCAGTCTTTAGGTCCGATGTAGTTTCTGTTACTGAACTCAAAAGTAGTTCACAGCTACGGCTCTGAAGTTTCGGTGGTCTCTCCGGGCTTCTTCCACTGCTGTCTTCCGCTCTCCTCCCACCCGCTTCTCCGTCCCAACGTCTCAACCCCCCGCCGTCTCTCTCTCTCTCTCCTTCCCGCTCTCTCCCTCTTCTCGAACTTTCCCCAAAGCTCCCCCTAGTGTTCATAACTTGCTATTGCTCCTACACAGCTTTCATTTGTTTAAAATTCAGTCCAACATCCTTAGACTAAACAATCAACAAAACAATAATACACACATAAATGGAAACAAACATTTCTCATCTGAGGCCTGTTCTCAACTGAAAAATACTCAATGTAAACTGCATAACTTAAGTGGCAACGTTACAGTTAACATTATACATGCACCTCACTGTTCATGTGGATACAAAGTAATGTCAAACCTGGTTTACTCCATTGAAGGGTTTTAGGTAAACTGTGTAACCCAGGGGGCTACACCCTCCCCCTTCTAAAACATTTGATGTCCCCATCAAATAATGAGGTTATATGACCCAAATAAGAGTAGTAGGCCCAGCTAAGTCTAACCCAACACAGTTACGACATAATGCCATAGGGTGGCACCATAGGGTAGGACAAGACAACTTTCTTGAGTCCTGGTAAGTTACACTGCCAACTAGAACTCCACAACTGAAAGCTTTTACAGGCTGGTCTGATGGCTGTCCCAGTTCATCGTAACTCAGCCTAATGACCGGTTTTATCACTCGCCTAGAACGCTCTGCAGGGACCTCATCGGCTCTGCAAACTACATCCCCACTGCTTCCTTCTTCCCCTTCTAAATCTAGATCTGGACAGGGTAGAGGATCCCTTAGAGGTAAACCTGGACTTACTTCAGCATTGTCCAAGTCCTTGGGGAGTGAGGAAACCCGAGTTCTCTCGTAGACTAAAGACTTTTCTCTAGTCCTCAACCCTGATGGCCCCAGAATGTCTCTTAGATTCACTTGTCGTGAAGCTGGCATGGGTACCACCTCAAACTCTGAATCAGATGACACAACAATATCTGCATAACAAGAATGTTTGACAGGCTCCAACTGCTGTCGTCTACTCCCGGTGACAGGTCTCTGCACCTGTTCGAGCTCAACATCCCCAGCTGTAAACCTGACAAGATGGCCAATGGGCAACAAATGATTTCGATGTACAGTTTTTTCTCCTCCAGGCCCCCTTTCAGGTTTTACCCGGTAAACAGGCAAGTTAGGCATCTTGTCCATTACAACGTATGGCACTGTCCTCCACCTCTCTCTCAACTTGTGTCTACCAGTGACCCCAAAGTTCCTTAGAAGCACCCGATCTCCAGCTTCTAAGACTTGCTCTGTCACATGTTGGTCATGTGCCTTTTTGTTTCTTTGATGATTCTTGTCAGCTGCGTCTTTAGCTAGACGATAAGCTTGTTCCAGATTCCTCCTTAGCTTTGAGACATACTGGGGGTAACTTACTGCTTTCCCGCTTTCCTCTGATACTCCAAAACAAATGTCCACCGGCAGGCGGGCCTCCCTCCCGAACATCAGGAGGTAAGGTGAGTATCCAGTCGCATCGTTCTGGGTGCAATTATAGGCATGCACCAACTGACTGATGTTTTGACTCCATTGCTGTTTCTGTTTTGGGTCAAGAGTCCCCAGCATGGACAACAATGTTCGGTTAAATCTTTCAGGCTGAGGATCTCCCTGAGGATGATAAGGGGATGTTCTCGACTTTCGGATCCCCAACATCCTCAGAAGATCATGGATGAGCTTGCTTTCAAAATCACGTCCTTGATCGGAATGTATCCGTGCGGGAAGACCATAATGAATGAAGAAACGCTCACATAGAATCTTGGCAACGGTGGTTGCCTGTTGGTCTTTGGCAGGAAATGCCTGGGCATACCTTGTAAAATGATCAGTCACTACAAGGATATTTGCATACCCTTGAGAATCAGGTTCTAAAGACAAAAAGTCAATACACACTAAATCTAATGGCCCGCTGCTGGTAATCTGATGTAACGGAGCTGCTCGCTGGGGCAGTGCTTTACGTGTGATACATCGGCCACAAGTTTTCACATACTGTTCGACCTCTGACCCCATCTTAGGCCAGTAAAATCGATTGCGAATCAGCTCAACAGTCTTTTCCACTCCAAGGTGGCCTGATTCATCATGGAGAGATTTAAGCACCATGGGAACATGTTCTCTTGGCAGAACAAACTGAAACACTTCTGTCCCCGCTGGTTTTTCAACCTGTCTATAGAGCAATCCCTCCCTCATGACTAGCTTATTTGCCTCTCTATGCAGGAGAAGTGACCCCCTGTCAGCACACTTCTCAGGTGAAAATACAGTTTCACCACTCAATGCCTTCTTAACAGGTGCAATCATGGGATCTTGGTCTTGAGCTTTGCGGAGATCTGATCTGCTCAGTTGAATCAAGCAGCCCAGATCTAGACGGGTTGGAAAAGCATAGCATTCTGGTATGCCAGTGGGGGAAACCCCCAGAGCTTCTGCATAGCTAAGGGACTCAGTAGACTCATCTCTGGCTACTTGCTTACAGAGGGCTTTAACACTGTCAGGGGGAAGACTCCTAAACTCAGTTTCATCATCAGAAATAGGGTGGCGTGACAATGCATCAGCATCAATGTTGCTAGAGCCTGGTCGATACTGCAAGGTAAAGTTATAAGTGGAAAGGGCTGCCAGCCAGCGGTGACCTGTGGCATTCAGTTTAGCAGTAGTAAGGATGTATGTTAAAGGGTTGTTGTCTGTTCTCACAACAAATTCGGCTCCATACAGATAGTCGTGGAATTTATCCACGACGGCCCACTTGAGTGCCAGGAACTCTAACTGGTGTACTGGATAGTTCTTCTCAGACGCACTGAGCTTTCTACTGCCAAAAGCGACTGGTCTTAATCCCTCAGGATGCTCCTGGTTGAGCACCGCCCCCAAGCCATGCAAACTTGCATCAACATGTAACACGTAGGGTTTTGAAGGGTCGGCAAAAGCCAAAACAGGGGCATTGGTGAGGCATTTAAGGATCTGACGGAAAGCCTCAGTGCAACTCTGGTCCCACCTATCTCCAAACGTTTCAGTTACTTTGTAGTAGGGTTTTGATGAAGTCTTTCCTGCCTTACATTTCTTTTGGGTTGGCGGATATCCTTTACACAGCTCTGTAAGTGGTCTAACAATGATTGAATAGTTTTTTATGAAGCGTCGATAATACCCACAAAATCCTAAAAAGGACTGCAGTGATCGGAGATCAGTGGGTTGTTTCCAGTTAGCGACTGCCTTCACTTTGCTTGGATCGGTAGCAATGCCTTCTTCAGAAATCACATGTCCAACATATTTCACCTGGGGTCTGCAAAACTGGCATTTATCAAGTGACAGTTTTAGTCCTGTTTCTCCTAATCGGTCAATGACTTTGAGAAGTCGCTTTTCATGCTCCTCTAAGGTGCTCCCAAAAACAATCAGGTCATCCAAATATACAATCACTTCTAGCATATTCATATCCCCAACTGCCCTTTCCATGAGGCGTTGGAATGTTGAAGGAGCACCAGTGATCCCCTGAGGCATCCTCTCAAACTGAAAAAACCCCAATGGACATATGAATGCGGTTTTCTCTTTATCCTCCTCTGCCATTGGGATCTGGTAATATCCACTTCTTAAATCTAAAACCGAGAACCACTTGCTTCCAGACAAACAGTCCAGAGCATCATCAATGCGGGGAACTGTATACTGATCTGGAATAGTTCTGCGGTTGAGTGTCCGGTAGTCAATGCACATTCGTAGCTGGCCACTTTTCTTTCTTGCCAAGACAATGGGTGACGCATAAGGACTTCTGGATTCTTTGATTATCCCTGCAGCAAGGAGTCCCTGAAGATGACGACGAAGGTCCTCAACATCTGCTGGTGCTATGCGCCTTGACCGCTCTCTGAACGGGGTGTCGTTGGTGAGTCGAATGTGGTGTTCCACTCCATAGGCTAACCCCACGTCCCACTCCACTGTTGAAAACACATGGGATCGCTCCAACAGTTTTTCTTTCAGTCTCTGCTTCCACTCAAAAGGGATTGGAGAGTCTCCAAAATCAAATAGGGATGGATCAAGTTTTTTGTGACTGTGTGTCTTTATATTTGGGATCTCAGTCACTGTGTCAGCTACATGAAGATGTGCTACTACTGTGCCGATGGGAATGGCAGTGTCTTTTAGTGACTCATTTTGCAATAAAACCAGAAATCTCTCTCTGTCCAACATATTGGAGAATAACACTGTTGGCTGCACAAACAAACTTGGTGGAAGAGCATATGAGGCCGCACGCTCGGAGATGAGAATACTGTCTCCTAGTCTCTTTTGTTCTAAGACTTTGCAAACCGCTATATGCTCACCGCCAGCGGGAATAATCAGGGGCCCAGGCCCTGTCCATTTAACATCAGCCACTGCACTGCTGCTGTGAACTGAGTTTTTAGGCTTGGGATCTACATTAAGTTCCTGATCTGTCACACCCACTCGTGCAGCATAGACATTGTCGGAGGTGGCTGCCTTTCGGTTCAAAGGGAGGGACCAGACTTTGTTAACATTAGTACCAATGAGGACTGGCATTGTGTCTGAGCAACGAGGATCAGGGCATACTAAGGCAAGAACCGGAACAGATTTCACCTTATTTTGTGTCTCCTCTGAGAACTCTAAGTCTACTTCAATATAACCTTTATATGGGTAACTGCTTTCAGACTCACTTAGACCCCAGATAGCTAATCCTGACACTGGATTTAAAGGAACATGTGATAAATGTTCTGTGTACCAGCTGTCAAAAACAATCGTCACCTGAGAGCCACTGTCTAGAAGAGCCGTGCAGGGTTTTCCCTCTACTTTGACATGAGCAGTCGAGGACGGTCCTACCAAACCTTTAGGCAGATTATCGGCATGTAGCTTCACAGCACTCCTTTTCACATTGGCGTTAACATTTTTTCCATCTGTGCATCCTGGGCCTGCTCTACCCCTCCTCTGGGCCTGAATCAACTTCTGAATAACTTTCGGATAATTTTCGGGTGAGGTACACTTAGTGGAAATGTGCCCAACCTCCCCACAACGGTAGCAAAAAATGTCTTTGGGGTCTCGGGGCATGGATGCCCTCGGCGCCCCAGGAGTTGGAGAGGTATCTTTGAGAGGTAAAAGCTCTTGGGGTGCTGCAGTAGACTTGACTGACATTGCTGAGACTTGTTTTCTAAGTTTTACAATCTCTCTTTTAAAAGCTTGTAGGCTCCCGTCCTCTTCAGTGTTAACTGTCTCTGCTTGAATTGCAGGTGGAGGTGCAGAAGGAGAAGCACGCTGGGACTGGGCTAAAGCTTGGAGCTCAATCACTTGTGATCTCAGCCGTTCAACCTCCACCCCAAGATCTGTTGCCTCAATCTCTGTAGCTGCAGCAGTACGTTTGACGTGCACAGATTTAGGGGGATTCAGCCTACGTCTGGAGGCCTCATGCTCCTCCTCCACTCGTATCTCATTCAAGAGCTGCAGGAATGTTGGCGGGGCAATTTTTCTCTCTCTTAGTCTCAAGCTTAAAATCATCATGTCAGATCTGATGGCACCTTTAATGAGTTGGTCAATGCGTGCCTTGTCTTTGGAGGCAAGTGGTAAACCCCCTTTTTGAACTACTTTATTTAATATTCTTTCCATTCTTCTTAGAAACTCTGATAGCTTCTCAGTTGGATGCTGGCACATCATTCTGAAAGCGAAGTATAGCTCTTCTCCCGTCTCTGTTGTGCCAAACGTGTTTTCAATAACATCTACAGGTGCTGGCCAGTAAATTAGAATATCATCAAAAGGTTGAAGATATTTCAGTAATTCCATTCAAAACGTGAAACTTGTACATTATATTCATGCAATGCACACAGACCAATGTATTTCCAATGTTCATTACATTTAAATTTGATATTCATAAGTGGCAACTAATGAAAACTCCAAATTTGGTATCTCAAAAAATTAGAATATTCTGAAAAGGCTGAATATAGAAGACACCTGCTGCCACTCTAATCAGCTGATTTACTCAAAACACCTGCAAAGGCCTTTAAAAGGTCCCTCAGTCTTGTTTTGAAGGCACCACAATCATGGGGAAGACTTCTGACTTAACAGCTGTCCAAAAGACAATCATTGACACCTTGCACAAGGAGGGCAAGACACAAAAGGTGATTGCTAAAGAAGCTGGCTGTTCTTAGAGCTCTGTGTCCAAGCACATTAACAGACAGGCGAAGGGACGGAAAAAATGTGGTAGAAAAAAGTGTACAAGCTCTAGGGATAACCGCACCCTGCAGAGAATTGTGACGACAAACCCATTCAAAAATGTGGGGGAGATCCACAAAGAGTGGACTGCAGCTGGAGTCAGCGCTTCAAGAACCACCACGAGGAGACTCATGAAAGACATGGGATTCAGGTGTCGCATTCCGTGTGTCAAGCCACTCTTGAACATGAAACAGCGCAAGAAGCGTCTCGCCTGGGCCAAGGACAAAAAGGACTGGACTGATGCTGAGTGGTCCAAAGTTATGTTTTCTGATGAAAGCAAGTTCTGCATTTCCTTTGGAAATCAAGGACCCAGAGTCTGGAGGAAGAGCGGAGAAGCACAGAATCCACGTTGCATGAGGTCCAGTGTAAAGTTTCCACCGTCAGTGATGGTGTGGGGTGCCATGTCATCTGCCGGTGTTGGCCCACTCTGTTTCCTGAGGTCCAGGGTCAATGCAGCCGTCTACCAGGAAGTTTTAGAGCACTTCATGCTTCCTGCTGCTGACCAACTTTATGGGGATGCAGACTTCACCTTTCAACAGGACTTGGCACCTGCACACAGTGCCAAAACCACCAGCACCTGGTTCAAGGACCATGGTATCCCTGTCCTTGATTGGCCCGCAAACTCGCCTGACCTTAACCCCATAGAAAATCTATGGGGTATTGTGAAGCGGAGGATGCAATACGCTAGACCCAACAATGCAGAGGAGCTGAAGACGACTATCAGAGCAACCTGGGCTCTCATAAGACCTGAGCAGTGCCACAGACTGATCGAGTCCATGCCACGCCGCATTACTGCAGTTATTGAGGCAAAAGGAGCCCCGACTAAGTATTGAGTGCTATACATGCACATTCTTTTCATGTTCATTCTTTTCAGTTGGCCAACATTAGAGAAACAAACATTTTTTCATTGGCCTTTAGAATATTCTAATTTTCTGAGATACCAGATTTGATGTTTTCATTGGTTGTCACCTATAAATATCAAAATTAAACGTAATAAACATTGGAAATACATTGGTCTGTGTGCATTGCATGAATATAATGTACAAGTTTCACGTTTTGAATGGAATTACTGAAATATTTTCAACCTTTTGATGATATTCTAATTTACTGGCCAGCACCTGTAGGTATTCTGTGGGAGTTGTGTCTGGATTATTAAATCTCACCGCCTGAAGAATCTCCATGGCAGGACCTTTTACACTCTCCATTATTCTCATTTTCTTTTCTTTGTCGGGTTTGTCTGACTCTTCAATCATTAGTCTTGCTTGCTCTAGCCAGTTATCCAAAGGTTCCTCTCCCAGCGGTGTGGGAAGCACCCCCGAAAATGTTCGGAGTCGTCTGTAACTGCTACTGTCACTAGTTGGTTTAGAGGTGAGCTGTAAGATGTCACCTACTGCTCTAATTATGGCCTCTGGACTGGATGATTGGAAAAACGAATTTTGGCTTGTGTCTGGGTCTGGTGTTTGTGAAGGAGCTTCTCCGTGCTGAAGGCTCTCTTTTTCAACTTCAACTGGACTAATGATTCGCCAAGGGGAATCACTGCCTGCAGGCATAACATCAGCAGGAATGGCTTCAGTCTTTGCGGCTTCCCTGCACTCACAAAGAACTGTTAAACTTTGAGACACAGGATCATATGTTCTTCCTCTGACTCTAACACGTCCAAGAGCTTTAATGGTCTGCACGGTGCCCTCTATTACATTAACTTCTGTGTCTTCAGGGACACCCTTAAGCAAAACAGCATGTGAGGGGTTAATACCCTCTCCTTTACACCAGTTAAGTAACTGACTCATATTGTCATTTCACAAGAATAACAAACAATAAACCACAAAAGTGTCTTCTGTAATGTTCAGGAACAAAACTAATTAAACTTCAGTAACTTCTGTAATTGTCACCCAAAGTGGCACTAGGTACTGATCGTCTGGGCATAAGGCTATTTTATGCAATATATATATATATAATAATAATTTTATCCCAGCGGTGCCTCCATTTTTTATGTAGCACCCCCTTACCCAGTCTAGTAACTGCACTAGAATCTAAAACAGGTGGGGTGTCTTCTTGGGTTCGTTGATTTCTGGTAGAAACCTAGCCGTTCACCTAAGGTAAAGTAATCTTTTCCTTTTGCTCTCAAACCCTTACATTAGCATTATCACTTAACCCAGAATAAGCCCAGACAACTTTCTAAATGAAAAAAAAAATCTTTAATAAAGAACTCACTTAGAATGAAGGAACTGTTCAGTTAACATGAAAGCAATCAAATTACCAAAATTGTAAATGTCTTTGAATCAAATAACCAAATCAGTTTGTTTTTTCAGTGAACATATCTAATATGGGTCATTAACCGACCTCCATACATTTCTCAAAAAAATATAAATAAAAAACAATACCAAGTTCAATCTAAATCCACCCGTGGGCCCACACTCACTCACACCCACACACACACACACCAAGTTCGGTACCGTAGCGTTTTTTTTCCGTTGCAGGCCTGTGCGGTGATTTTGTGTCATGTGAAACCTTTCCTTCAGATGCCCTGACAGATTCGCAGAGCAGGCATCCTGAACACAGACACGAAACCCGATGTCCTCAGCGATCCGACGGGTGTCTGTATCCTCCGTCCGAAACCCGAATCCAGACGTCCTCAGCGAACTTCCCCACACCACTCCTCCGACTCTCCTTGCGTCTCCTGCTCCAACCAGCTCCCGATCAGTCCCGTCTCTGTCCCTTCTTATCCCAGGTAGAAGCTTTATGGCTCGTTAAAGCCGCCAGCACCGTTGAAATCATTTAACGGCTCCTCAACTGCAACGTCCCCACTCCTCCAAGCCGGCCAGGTTTTTTTAACTGTTCTTCAGTCTTTAGGTCCGATGTAGTTTCTGTTACTGAACTCAAAAGTAGTTCACAGCTACGGCTCTGAAGTTTCGGTGGTCTCTCCGGGCTTCTTCCACTGCTGTCTTCCGCTCTCCTCCCACCCGCTTCTCCGTCCCAACGTCTCAACCCCCCGCCGTCTCTCTCTCTCTCTCCTTCCCGCTCTCTCCCTCTTCTCGAACTTTCCCCAAAGCTCCCCCTAGTGTTCATAACTTGCTATTGCTCCTACACAGCTTTCATTTGTTTAAAATTCAGTCCAACATCCTTAGACTAAACAATCAACAAAACAATAATACACACATAAATGGAAACAAACATTTCTCATCTGAGGCCTGTTCTCAACTGAAAAATACTCAATGTAAACTGCATAACTTAAGTGGCAACGTTACAGTTAACATTATACATGCACCTCACTGTTCATGTGGATACAAAGTAATGTCAAACCTGGTTTACTCCATTGAAGGGTTTTAGGTAAACTGTGTAACCCAGGGGGCTACATAAACTTGATTTGCAGCCAGGAGCGTTTGATTCCACTGATGTCAGCATTATTAATAAGTATAATTTTATATTAGCGTTGGTCTTTTGAAAGCTGTGATGACAGTTCTTCTGGTCTGCCTGTATCTGCTTTGTTCTACACGTTTGTGTGTAACCTTGGACAGGCTGGACTGCGGAGACAAATTTCAGGATGCTGAAGCGCTGACAATAAAGTTGATTCTGATTCTGGTTCTGGTCTGTGAGATGGACCCATATTATTAACATGCTGTCCTCTTTATGAATATGTTTAAATTGCCAAGTAAACTCAGCGCTGAGTAAGAGAGGTATTTTCAGTTTGTCCGAGACTGATCAGCTGCAGACGGCGACCCGAGTAGCTCGGATGGTAATAACTGTGAAGAGGAAAGGAGTGGCGCTTTGGCTGTCGCGCTTACGCTGCAAAGAGCTTTTTTATTTGTAGTCTTTGCAGCAAACGAGCCAGGGGACCAGTTCAAATACATAATCGATAAATTACCTACGAGCCAAATTTAAACAGACCATGGGCCAGATTAGGCTTGAGGGCCTGAATTTGACGCGTGAGCTGGAGTGAGATACAGTAAATCCTCTAATACAGGCCTGTATTCAATTAACGGCCGGGTGTCATATTTTGGCCGGTGTCTGAGTCGGCGGAGGTGAATAGTGGCCGGTCTCTTATTGTGGCCGGGTGGAATGTGGTAACAAGCAAGTACGGGGGGCGGTTATGTCATCGTCTCACTTTTGATTTGCCAGTGATAGACCGCGAGGGTAACTTTAAACCGTGCAGAGACGAAGAGGAGGCGAAAATTTGATATCAAGTTCAAAGAGAACGTGCTGATTATGCTGCAGAACACTCTGGGGAGCAGTAGCAGGGGTTGTATGAACTAGTCGACTTCACTATAGTGACGTTTTATGCCTGTTGTCGACTAGTCACTGTCACGTGATAATGACCGGCAAGATGCAGTCTTCGGAAAAGACGGCAGCGTGCTGTCAGCAGGTGACAGGCTCCTGTGCTCGGGGGGCAACGCGCTGTGCCAGAGCGTCGGTACTGACACGCGATCGTTCATGTCGGTTCATTTCCTTTAATGTTTTCTGTCTTTTATTTGCGCCTGATGTGTTTCGCTGCTGTGGAGCGGGGCGCATCAACTTGTCATCCAGTGACGCACCGATCACTGATACGGCCGCCAAACAGCGAGCGCTCCGCTGTTTTAGTGGTCGGTAGATCTTTTAGAACTGCAGTTCAAAGGTAACTCATGAGGTGAATATATATGATCCCAGGTAGCAGTTTCTCTTTAGGATTGAGAGGAGATGCAGGAAGATAATAAACAGACAGGACAGAAAAATAGTCAAATAAAAACAAGTTAGTTTTTGTACCTGCTGGTTGCAACAAACAGACACCATTGAAGGTAATCAGAAGTGAGGAACAGAAAATGAAATAATTATTTTAATGTTTAGAGCAGCAGGAACTCCGAGAGGCTGCAGGCGCATCAGTGAGTTTTCGGCCGCTGCGCAGGGGGAGGGGGGAGAGGGCTGAAGCAGGGGGAGGGGGGAGAGGGCTGAAGCAGGGGGAGGGGGGAGATGGCTGAAGCAGGGGGAGGGGGGAGAGGGCTGAAGCAGGGGGAGGGGGGAGAGGGCTGAAGCAGGGGGAGGGGGGAGGGCTGAAGCAGGGGGAGGGGGGAGAGGGCTGAAGCAGAAACTACCGTTGTTAAAAGAAATGTGTTTAACTTTGAAAATGTGGGCGCAATTTTAATTGTCAAAAACTCCAGCGAACCATTAGTTCATTTTGCTCAAATAGAAATAGAGGCCTGCCTCTAATTCTGGTCCTCCTTCCAATAAAGGCCTGGAGCTTGATGAGCTTGAGTCAAATACAGGCCCGGGCCTGTATTAGAGGATTTACGGTAATAACATCGCACACTGGTGCACTGAGCAAAAGGAGTTTTTGCCGCGGTGGTGCTAGTTGGCAGGTTAAGATGTTTGAATTACAACACTTATCTCACACTGATGTCAATGTTGTTTTATTTGAAACATTTTGGATATGGGAATTGTTAGCCTATTTTAGGGCTGAAACGATTCCTCGAGTACCTCGAATAATTCGAGTACAAAAAATCCTCGAGTCAAATTCTCTGCCTCGAGGATTCGTTTAATTCATGTTTAATTAATTCATGGCTTTGCAATCGCACGGGGTCATGTTTCACCCGGACCGAAATAAGTGACGCACATGCCCACTGGACTGCGAGTAGCGAACGTAACTTAACTTTCTCTTAAGCCATGGCGGACGACGTGGACCCCGGTGGAGTGCGAAAAAGACAGAAAATGTCAAAGTTGTGGGACCATTTTTCACGTCGTAAGGTGGAAAACGTAGTCCAGTGTAAATACTGTTAAATGGATTTAGCCTACCACAACACCACATCCTCCATGCTGCAGCACCTGTAAATGTCACTTCTGCAAGCGGACTCGGAGCCTCTACAAGATAATGCATTTTAGCCTGTTTTTCTATATATTCTGCAGAAACTGTGCAACTTTTTCGTTTGTAGCACTCAGTTTCAGCTCACACCGTACATCTGGTAGCAACACGTCGGACTTAAAATGTGCTAAAAATATCAGTTTTTACACAACATGTCGGACTTTTTATTGTGTTGTTATTGATATTTGTTGTCCCCCGGGATCGCTGCAGGAGGACACGGGTATTTATGAGGAAAACGAAAGAAAGTAAATAAATGTTTTGTGATCTGTATAATTTGACAAAACCACAGCAAACATGCTTTCTCGACAATCCTTGTTATTGTGTGAGAAAAAGTGTAGAAATTAAAACGAACGTGTGTTAATAAGGAAACAGGGGTGAGCTGTTTGCGCATGCACCGTGAGCGGTTCTGGTTCTGTTTGGGCCGCAGCCGCTCGCAGCGCTACTTCAGCAGTTATCCTCTTAGTTTTTGTCTGGCTTGCAGGCTAGTAGATTCTCACACGAGGGGAAAATCAGCTCAGGTTGTGTACTTATTTTTTGCACAGGCGTTTGTTTACTCTGAAGTAAAGTTGAAGTGCTGAAGTTTTGCAAACTAATTTTGAATAAAACTTGAAGAATAACTGGCAATTGCTTGCTCATTTTGACAGGTCTTTCATATTTTATAACATGCTATTTTATATAATGGTTTACAAACACAAAAGGGTAATTTATTAGAGTACTCGATTAATCGAAAAAAATATTCGATAGAGTACTCGATTACATAAATATTCGATAGCTGCAGCCCTAGTCTATTTGACAATGTATCTTGCATGATATGGCATTGGTTCTTTTACCTGACCAGAGCTCTCTTTCTCTGTTGCCTTTTGTTTCTTTGAATAATACTTGGGCTAGCACATCTGAAATTGCATCCTGTGGTTAATGCAATGTACACTGTGTAAGCTAACCAGTGTCAACTTCATAACTAGGGATGTAACGATGCTCTGAGAATTAATTTTAAAATCGGTGTAAACTAGTGTAAATATCCATCGTTGTAGAAAAAAGGAAAATAAATTCACAATGGCCTCAAATATTACGTAATATGACATGCTTGCATGCACCAGACATTGGGCCAAAGTGCTGCTAATCAGATCAGAGGCAAGTAGGGATGCAACGAATCATCATCATCATCATTATTATTATTATTATTATATATTTTTGTATATTTGTACGCTTTCACTGAAGTGCCAGAATCAATCCATGCTTCTAAGGCAGTTTCAGGGTTAGTTCATGGAAAGCGTCCTTCTGATGATGTGGGCACTTCTGAGAAGTACAATCTTCTGGATTTCTTGGACAGTTGGGTTTCCAGGAATCTGTTTTGTTCTCTTTTCCAGTCCCTTCTTGATGAGGCCAAGTGCGCCCACTACGACGGGTATTGTTGTTGTCTTCATCCCCCACATTCTTGTGACTTCTATTTCCAGGTCCTTGTACTTTGATAGCTTTTCAAGCTCCTTGGTAGTGACATTTTTTTCAGATGGGATGGTCATATCAATCATGAGGCAGGTCTTCTCTTCTTTGTTTTTGATGACTATGTCTGGTCTGTTGGCCATGATTTCTCTGTCTGTGTTGATCGGCATGTCCCACAACACTGTGATGTTGTTGTTTTCAGTCACTGTTGGTGGTTGGTGTTCATACCACTTATCTGCAGCTGGTAGATGGAAATGCTTGCAGATCTTCCAGTGGACATAGCTTGCTGCCCTGTCGTGTCAGTGGATGTACTCAGTTCTGGCTAGAGTGGGGCAGCCTGAGAGAATGTGGTCAATGGTTTCTTCATATTGGCTGCACATTCTACACATGTGGTCTGTTCCATCTTTAATGATCTTGTGGTGGTATGATCTCGTTGACAGGCTCTGGTCTTGTGCTGCTATCAACAAGCCTTCAGTTTCTGCCTTCAGTCCTGCACTGCGAAGCCACTGATGAGTATGATCTTGTTCTACGTCTGCTTTTTTTACTCTCAAGGGGTATTGTCCATGCATTGGTTTTTCCACCCATGTTTCTCTCATCCTTTTTTGTGCCCATTTCTTTGCCTCCCTTCTGGTGCTCTTGGCAAAGCTTGTCACTGTTTCTTTCTCTTTTCTTGCCACATCTGGGATGTTTAGTTCCTGTGCATATCTTATAGCTTCTTTTGTAACAGAGTACAGCTTCTTTCGAGCTTCATGTTGACAAACGAGGATCAGTAGGGCATCGCCTGTTGTTTCACGGTAGGTTTTCAATGCCATTGTTGTTGTTTTGTAAGCCATCTCAAGTTGTGTAAGTCCTCTGCCTCCAATCTGTCTTGGTACATACATTCTTTCAACATCCGCTTTTGGGTGGTGCATTCTTTCAGAAGTCAGCAATTTTCTGGTCTTGGTGTCTAGTTTCTTTACTTCTTTAAGTTGCCAGTTGATGATATTAAAACTGTATGTAACCATTGGAACAGCTAAAATGTTGATGGCTTTGATCTTGTTTGCAGCATTGAGTTCACTCTTGATAACAAGCCTGACTCTTCTGTAGTACTCTTTTTACTTTTTCTTTCATGGTAGCATGTTGTATTCCATCTCCTTCATTGACCCCAAGATATTTGTATGTATCCTCTTGATTGAGCTCCATTATGACAGTCTCTTGGTCCAATTGAATGTTTGATGTTGATGGGAGTTTTCCTTTTTTGAATGCAACCTTTGCACATGTGTCAAGTCCAAATTGCATGCAGATGTCATCACTGAAGAGCTTGACTATTTGCAATAGTCCCTCTTGTTGGTTATCATTTTTGGCATAGGTCTTCAGATCATCCATGTAAAAAAGGTGGTTGATCTTCTTGCCTTGAACCTCATAGCCATGTTCACTGTTGTTTAGCATGGTGCTGAGTGGGGCTAGACATAGACAGAAAAGGAGAGGTGATAGTGAGTCTCCTTGAAAGATACCACACCTCACTTTTATTGGTCTTGTCTTGATGGATCTTTCGTCATAAGTGAGCACCATAGTGGTCCTCCATGATTCCATACTTGTCTTCATGAAGGTAATGAGAGTTGGTGAGATTCTATGAAGTTCCATTACTTTGATGATCCATGAGTGTGGTACGCTGTCGAAGGCTTTCCTGTAGTCTATCCTTGCTGTACTCAGGTTTTTCTTCTTCCCCTTGCTGTCTTCCAGTATCATCTTGTTGATCAGGAGTTGGTCTTTGCTTCCATAACTACCTCTCTTACAGCAATTTTGTTCTGGTGGTAGCATGTTGTTGTTGTCGAGGAAGGTGTATTATTATTATTGTTATTATTGTTGTTATTGTTATTATTATTGTTATTAATCTTCTGTGATTCGTAAGCAGTGGGGGTTCTAGATGGAATTACTCCCTGGGCGAGACATCCCTTGAGCGCCCACCGCGCGCATGCACACACACACACACACGCACGCACGCACGCACGCACACACACACACACACACACACACACACACAGAGTAACACAACTCTATTCTTTTCTACAAACAAGCATGTTTTATTAGAATGAATACTGAACATTCATTTTTCTAAACTGCACATATTTACATTAATTACCATTAAGTTATCAGAATGATGTGGACGCTGAGCCGATCTGTCGTGGGGAAGAGGGAGCTGAGCCAGAAAGCCAGGCTCTCGATTTACCGGTTGATCTACGTCCCAATCCTCACCTATGGTCATGAGCTTTGGGTAATGACCGAAAGAACGAGATCGCGGATACAAGCGGCCGAAATGAGTTTCCTCCGTAGGGTGGCCGGGCTCAGCCTTAGAGATAGGGTGAGGAGCTCGGACATTCGGGAGGGACTCGGAGTAGAACCGCTGCTCCTCCGGATCGAAAGGAGCCAGTTGAGGTGGTTTGGGCATCTGGTCAGGATGCCTCCTGGACGCCTCCCCCGGGAGGTGTTACGGGCATGTCCTGCCGGCAGGAGGCCCCCGGGTCGACCCAGGACACGTTGGAGAGGTTACATCTCCAATCTGGTCCGGGAACGCCTTGGGGTCCTGCCAGAGGAGCTGGTGGACAAGGCCGGGGAGAGGACGGTCTGGAGCTCCTTAGTTGGGATGCTGCCCCCGCGACCCGGACCCGGATAAGCGGAGGAAGATGACGACCTCAAGTAAACTGTGGTACGAATCTTTAGAAATATTAGACATTTGTATTTATTTTATTTAAAAATTATTCTTTATTCTAACAGTGCCATTATAATTTCAGAGAAAGAGGAAAGCAGCAGCAGCAGTGAGGCAAATGAGATGAGGGAAAGTGAGGGGGACATGAGATGGTATCAGGAGAGAGGGACATCCCAGGAAGCCATGAGGAGCCGGCGTCAGGGCCAGGAGGAGAAAGGAACAGGCCATGCAGCCAGGGAACCCAGCTGGAAAACCTAAGGGAGGAAACAGACAATCAAAAAGGCCGTACAGCTCTGTTTTTCAGTGGGTTCAACAGGCTGCAGGTTTCTTCAGGACATGAGTATCCCTCTGCCTGATGTTAGAACCCTGCAAAGACAAATGCAGCCCATTAACTGGAACCAGGTGTGTTAGGAGAGGTGTGTGACATGCTCAGTTTGAAGGTTAAAATCTGACAGAGATGGAAAGAGAGTGTGTGCTCACTGTGGATGAGATGGTAATCACTCCAGGCGTGCATCACTCCATCACAGACCCAACTGGGTTTTGCCACCACCGTTGTTCCTGGTCAGCTCTCCGCTCAGCCTCTATGAAAACATGAAGATGGACACATGACACAGTTTAACCTTTAATGGTTACATAAGATTTTTGTTTTAGTCACTCTTTGACATTTATTTATTGATAATTGTGTTATTGTTAATTCTTATTTCCTGTCATTCCTTAATAACAAAATTGCAAATGCTAATATTATTATAAAGCAAGTGGAAATGAGCAGTTTTATGGAAAATGTCTAATTTTTAAAAGTTATTGTGTTCCACTACTATTCTTGAAATATCGTAATTTTATTCTTATTACTTGAGTCCACAAAACAGAAGAACATATCTTCTTACGTTCGTAATCCTGTTAGTCTCAAGCTTCAGCAGTTCGCTGTAGTCAGTGTTATTAACTGAAAAATATTAAATAATTACTCGTCTTCACAATCACATTTTCTTTATTATTGGTCTCTCCATTCTGCTTCCATTTCTGATGCATGTTCGTGTTGATACAGCAACGTATTGTACAAAAAATCCCAAATAAAACAAATAATGTAAAAAGTTTATAACCTATTTAAAACTGTGGGGAATATTTTTAAAACGTAGAATCAAACAAGCTGAAAGAAACCCGTCTGCAGCTCGTCCTCCTGCTCACAACCAACAAGCTGCACACAGTTAGCTCATTAAAGGTTATCTAGCTAAAACTGGCAACATAAAATATCATTGTTGGCTTATTTTGGTACGAAGCGGTTAGCTAACGCTTCACAATGCAGCAAAATGATGACATTTCATCAACTTACCGGAGAGAATCCTTCCGAAACACCAAAAATGAACTGCAGTCAGTGCAGCAGCGGGGGCTGTTTGGAACTATTCGAAGCTACATGAACCACGTGACTCCCGCATTCCGTGTCGTATGCTCTGACAGAACCCTGCCCTCCTCTCCCAATGATTGGACAGGAATTCGAGAAACGTGATTGGTAGCTAAGACTCGTGCTCTCATTGGTTCCACCCAAGTTCCTCCCACTGACGCTAGCATCGAGACAAAAATATCCGTAACTGGAGATTTGAGGTGTGTACCTGTAGAATGAAATGTGTGTTTTGAGAGTTTTGATTTCAAACTTGTACCTTGATTTTTTCAGTATGGAAGTCTGCTAGTTACAAAACGAAAGTTTCATGTTTCTGAATGAATGTTTGATGTTACAAAATGAGTAGTAAATGTACAAAATAAAAGTTTGATTTTTCAAAATAAAAAAATACATGTACAAAATACAACGTTCCTGTTACAAAACAAGAAATACAAGTACAAATTGAGAATTACAAGTTAGAAAACTAAAGTTACAAGTTATGAATCCAAAGTTACATGTGATGAAGCATGTTCCAAGTTACAAAACTTGGTACAAGTTACGCTGAATATTGTCCCAATCCTAGCTCCATATGCCCGTCCCATCAACAAACAGCAGGTGGAGCTCACCGCTCCGTCCATCTCACAACCAGAGCGGAAAAAGCACACCGGCTTGGATTATACAGATGGGATTCTGTGTGTGAAATAACGGTTAAATTATTAAGTTTGTGTGCATGTTGTTCAGTATAATGCTATAATTAATATCAAGGTTGTTTTTTTTCGTAAGCCCTATGTACTGTGCGTGATGCGCGTTTTGGGAGTGCAGGCACTGGTTTGGCGTGAGAGATTGGAGGTGTGGCGTGAGAGCATGTGAAGAGGGTCAAATGAGTGTCTCATGCTCAGTGCGTGAGAGTTGGCAGCCTTGTCTTCTTCTTCTTCACCCTGTTGCGCCCTGCTTGCTGCAGGGGCGGATTTAGCAATTTGGAGGCCCTAGGCGAACACAGACATGGGGCCCCTTACACTAAATTTTCGACAATCTTACCTTTAACTGGATTTGCGAAACTCCCCCCTCTTCTGACATGAGTTATTTTCTCTTTATTAGTACTCCTCTTTTTTCCTGTATTTCCCTCCCTTTGAGCGCTTTCAATATTTGCTCTGCTTTCTTTTTCCTGTCGGTGCTCCTGTACTTTAGCCTTAGTTATTTTTTTTCTATTTTCCATTTTGGTCTATGTTTTCCTCCCTTGAAACATTTTCCATTGTCTTTACTTTTTGCTTCTTTTTGATGTTTACATCGAAAAACGACATCACTTTCAGAAGTGAAAATAAAAGCTTTTATGAAGCAAGCTGCTTCTTTCTCTTACTGGAGCCACTAGGATAACTTCATGTCATGCTTAATGATTTGACTATCGCTTTGAGTTTGTTACGTACGCTCCCGCCTCTCTTCTTATTATTTGTGGTCTTATGGCACTTGGCAAACAACAATTTGGTGCATTACCGCCACCAAGTGGATTGGAGTGGAATGACTACCAGTCACTTCCAGTTTGTGCAGTTTTTAAGACTTTATTTTTGTAAACTTTCAGACGTTTTTATTTGATTTGGTAGACCTTGAAGCAGTTTCTCTCCAGCTGCAGGCAGAGCGCACCTCACACTGCCATGGGGTGTTTCTCTGGCACACCGTGCACTGCTATACCAAAAACTTTTGTTTTAGCAAAAATAATTATTTATGGTAAAAAGATAAATAATGCTGGAATGAAGCTGAATCTTACAATTAGCAAATAGTTGAGGGTTGTTCAAATAAAAAAATTAAAGACTGAACAGACATTCATACCCTGGTTCACTGGAGATCTGTCCTTCGTGGTCACTGTCTTAAGATATGAGCCTTCTGGGACACCTAATAGATCGTGTTGATTTTCTCTGAGGCATTTCCATAATTTCATGCTGGTTTTTATGCTAATTAGCTTCCCCGTTCCATTATCCGCTTTCACCATGGTGCGGCGCTCCGTTTCAACCAGGCTGTACAGCAGGATTTCCCCTCGTAGCGATATTTTCCCTAACTCCGATTGCTTCTTGCTATAGATCGTTGGAAAGCTGCTTTTATGTACTTTTAGGAACCGTTGGAATTTTTTGGGATCTGATCAGCCATTCAAAAGTTATAAAACAGAGCATTTTGGATGACAAACTCAGCACGTCTCTGAATCTATGTTGTGATTCATTGCGTTCAAGACAGGGAATCCCGGTGGCTACCGTAAAGTATTGTATATGCACGAAAAGCCCCATTTTTAATCTTTTCAGCACTTTTGGAATTTTAATGATATCTTGAACGGTTCAGGAATTATGGTAATGAGAAGTGTGCATGTCCAATCCCGTCTGCGGCCACTGGTTGGTAATAAGAGTATTGTGGCATTAACAGAGGGGTGCCGGCGGTCAGGGCTAGGGCCCCCCAACACAAGGGGGCCCCAGGCGGCCGCCTACCTATGTCTAATGGTAAAACCGCCTCTGGCTTGCTGTGTTCACATGCTACAAGAGTGGTTTCTGGTGCTTCTCCGGGACACTGCTCAGGTTCAATTGAAGTATTAATGTCCCTGCTCAAAATAAATAAATAAATATTCGTACAAATAAATATTTCATTTTAACCCCATTTCAACAAATCTGATTTCAATCAGCATGTAATTAACTGGCTTTTGCAGAGCCCGATGAGCTGATTCACAGGTGATTCAACTACTGTGTTGAAGTGTGTTGAAGCAGAGAGACCACTAAAGCATGCTGGATACCAGCCCTCCAGGCCCAGAATGAATGCCCCTGCTTTATAGCAATCCCCATACTAAGAAAGCATGTAGTGACAATGAGAGGAAAACTCCCTTTTAACAGGATGAACCTGAATCTGTATGAGCAGCCATCTGCTACGTCTCACATTTCTGTCCCTTAAATTCATTTTAAATTTGAACATCTTAGGTGTGTTCTTGCTGTGTCGTATCTCTAATTCCATGCTGTAGTTCTTTTTTAAAACACAGAGCAGTTTTGTTTACCTGTTTTCCCGCTACATTTCGTTTGCGGCATCAGCCTGAAGAAGTTTGCAGCCGCAAATGAAACGTAGCGGGAAAACAGGTAAACAAAACTGCTCTGTGTTTAAAAAAAGAACTACAGCATTGAATTTTAAATTTGACTCTGCAGTTTGTTTGTATTACATTTTCTAAAGTTTTGAAAATAATAATCTTAATTGCTAAAATATAATGGTGCATCTAATTGTATTAATTTTTTTCTACAAACTTATAGCTCTATAACAGTAAAATGTGTTTATTTTTATTAACATGCTTATTACGTCTGAACTTTAATTATTAATGAGCTTTGTTATGTGTCCGCAGGCTGTTTTAAAGATGACCGCATCGTCTTCTGGACCTGGATGTTCTCCACTTACTTCATGGAGAAGTTGGCACCTCGACAGGATGATATGCTGTTCTATGTCCGAAGGAGGCCAGCCTATGTCAGCTCTGACACTAGCGAGGGCAAAAAGGTTATGAGAACTCACACAATTTAACGTCTCACAGAGAAGCCGATTCCCAGAAAAAAAAGATATTAAAATGAGAATATGGAACTTTTTAATAAACTGTATTTTTTAAAATGTCCCATTTCCCAGTGACCTGTGACAGATGGCTGCTCATACTGATCCAGGTTCTGTTGGAGTTTTTTCCCCCTGTTTAAGGGAGTTTTCCTCCACTGTCGCTACAATGGACAGGAGGAAAAAAATCAATGCATCAAGATGCGGACAGAAATTATTCTGCATTGTGAAATAGTTTTTAGATTTTTATAACAAGCATAATTCCAGATTTCATGGGTTTTATTTATGCATCAAAGGCTTTTGAATCAGATCTTTTAGTTATCAGGCTCCTCTCATGTGGAACCAGCTCCCAGCTATAGTCCATGAGGCAGAAACCTTGTCTACTCTTAAGACTAGGGTTAAAACATTTTTATTTGATAGGGCCTATGGTTAAAATCTGATGTTAGTTCAGATAATTTCTATTTCAATTCTAGCCACATACATTGTTCACATTCATATCCACCCACCACACTTAATCTGATGTAATCTCTAAACACTTTTAGAGTTCTTCACTTCTCTGTCCAGGCAATTCCATAATTTCACACCATTCACCGAAATACTCATTTCCTTCATTCTGGTTCTAAATCTGGGCTTTTTGAAGACTTTTGTTCCCTTCAGCTTATAACTACTTTCCCTCTTTTCAAACAATCGCTGAATGATTTTGGCGACGTACCTATATTTGCTTTCCATGTCCAGCCTCCCATGCCGATTCCTCTTTTGAGCCCAAGAGACCCATCTGAAACCCGGAGCTCAAGAAGCTCCGACACAAACATCTTCAAAGTCACAGTCCATGAAGCAGTATCTGGGTTTGGAGTATTCAAAACCATGTCGATTTACACACTCCCCCTCTGCTTAAGATTCATCGAGTAGTAAGAGGAGCCCACATTCGGCACGTTGATGCTTGTGGATGGAGTCTCAAAAGGGGGGGTCGTCCCACTCGGGTGAAAAACGCCTTCACCATTATTCACTGTGCCACGACCATGCTGACTACATTCTATTTTTGGTTCTTTTTTAAAACACAGAAAAGGTTTATTTTTATCTTGTTTGCAACATGGCAAAGGAAATCAGCAAAATAATCAGTCCATTTAGGAAACACAGACCAACACTGCAACAACAGCACAGAACTGGCAAAAGAACTAAAGGAGATTACAATAGAAGACAACGACATACTCATCTTACATGACGTCACATCCCTGTTCACAAAAACACCAACCCAAAAAACCATAGACATAGTAGTTAACAGAATCAGACAAGACAAGACTTTACACAAAAGAACAAACCTCACAGCAGATGACATAGCACAACTGATAGGACTGGTAACTAACTCCACTTACTTCACATACGACAACACAATATACAAACAACTGGAAGGCTTCGCCATGGGTAACCCGTTATCAGCCACCCTGTGCCAGTTTTTCATGGAAGACCTGGAACAAAAAGCCATAGCCACTGCCCCCCCAAACTGTAAAATAAAACTATGGAAACACTACGTAGACAACATACTGGAAATCATACCAACAGGACAAACAGAAACACTAACACAACACTTAAACAATATTGACGACACAGGCAACATAAAATTCACTTACGAGTCAGAAACAGAAGGCAGCATAGCATTTATGGATATGAAAATCACCAGACAGACCGACGGGACCCTAAACATAAACACATACAGGAAGAGAAGGACTTCCGGATGTGCTTGGCCGTGTGAGGACGTGCGTGCGGAGGCTCCGTGCAAAGTAGTCAAAATAGTGATATTGTCAGTTTGTTACCATTTTTGAGGAGCTCGTTTACTGCGATTCGTGCTTTGAAGTGAACGAAGGTGCTCACGGGACAATTTAGGATCGAGAATGTCCAACCGACAGACCCGTGCCGGCGTGGAAAAGTTGCACGCGGACAGCAATTCTGCCGTCGCGGCTAGCAAAGCTAATGCTAGCTCAGCACACGCCGACGACATGCCTCAGTGGGCTCAAGACATGATGTCTGAGATCAAAAAACGAATGTTGGGATTACAAAATACAGAGATGAGACAAGAACCGAGATCATGAGATGCAAAGAGGAAATAGAAAAAGGAAGAAAAGAGGCAAAAGCCGAGATGGAAAAAGTGGGCTAAGACAGTGGAAGATAACACTAAAGCTCAATTTGAGTTGCTCTGTGAGGAGGAGGTGAGGCTGATTAGAGTCGAACATCAGTCTGGCTAACGAGATGGAAGCACGGAAGAAAGAAGTGGATGACACGCTGAACGGCCAGTCTGATAGTATAACCAGCATGGAGATGAAACTGAAGGAAATGGAGAAGGAGATACTGAAGTTGAGGAGACGGAGTGAAGATCTCGAAGCGAGATCGCAACACAACAGCATACGCATCGTGGGGGTAAGGGAAGGGGCTGAGATAGGCAAGAAGCCATCGGAGTTCATAGCTGGACTGCTGAAAGAAAAACTGGGGCTATCAGTGACACCGACGCTTGATCGAGCACACCGAACACTCGGTGCGAGACGAGACGGCGCCGGGGCTCCACCGAGAGCGTTCGTGGTGAGATGCCACTACTACATGGAGAAGGAGGAGATATTGAAGAAGGCGAGGGAAATGGAGAGAACACCAGAAGGTCGGGACGGACGAATTCACATCTTTCCAGACTACACCCAGGAAGTAAACGACAGGAGATCAGCCTTCAAAGAAGCACGGAACCTCCTGCGTACCTGCGGGGGGGGGGGGGGGGGGGGGTGTCAGATATGGGCTCCGTTGCCCGGCAACACTGATGATTACACCAGAGGGAGGACAAACAAAAACTTTTGAGAGCCCAAAAGAAGCCATGGAGTTCATCAAGAAGACACTGAACTCTGGGTGAAGTATATGGGCTGGTCTGAGTTTGGCTAAGTATAAGGTCTACACTGGTGTAAGGACTTAAAACTCTTAGGAAAGATATTGTTGGTTAGATTTTACAATGCTGACAAAGTAATATCTCATTCTCTTGCTTTACATTTGAATATTTAGTTTAAGAAATGCTGTGGCCCTGCTTTATACTATTTATGAAAGAAAAGAGGGGGGAGCTAAAGGGCTGCCAATAGTACAAGTTATTTTTGCATTACTGTATTTTCTTCTGAAAGGTTTTTTTTTGTTACGAGCTCCCCCTACTGGGGTGATATTATATTTTTAGAACCATGGGATATTTTGCTCGGAGCCACACACGGTAGGCTTGGTGTGTACGAGAAGGTGGACCGGCTGCCCACGAGAGTGCTTGTTAAAGAGCACTGCGTTTGGGTTCATGTTTCTATATGTACTGTGTTATGTGTTACTTGTATATGTGTGTGTGTTGCTTCCCCTTTTTTTCCCAGACGTCTCCCTTTTATTTTCTTTTTTTTAGCTGCCAGGTCCTCAGGGTGTGATCCAGATAGTGGACGGCATAGGAGCGTAGTGGGCATGTTGGGCTGTGGACTCGTGGCATGGCACCAAACGTGGATGTGAGCAGAATGGGCACAAATTTGATGAGCTGGAACGTAAGGGCAATCAATAAGCCGGCAAAACGGAGTAAGATCTTTTTGTATTTAAGAGACCAGGGAGCAGAGATAGTATATTTGCAAGAGACACACCTGTTAAACAGGGATCACCTCAAACTGTGTCGGGGGGGGGGGGGGGGGGGGGGGATTCAGATTTACCATTCAAATTTTGATAGTAAGCCAGGCTCTCGATTTACCGGTCGATCTACGTCCCAATCCTCACCTATGGTCATGAGCTTTGGGTAATGACCGAAAGAACGAGATCGCGGATACAAGCGGCCGAAATGAGTTTCCTCCGTAGGGTGGCCGGGCTCAGCCTTAGAGATAGGGTGAGGAGCTTGGACATTCGGGAGGGACTCGGAGTAGAACCGCTGCTCCTCCGGATCGAAAGGAGCCAGTTGAGGTGGTTTGGGCATCTGGTCAGGATGCCTCCTGGACGCCTCCCCGGGGAGGTGTTTCGGGCATGTCCTGCCGGCAGAAGGCCCCCGGGTCGACCCAGGACACCTTGGAGAGGTTACATCTCCAATCTGGTCCGGGAACGCCTTGGGGTCCTGCCGGAGGAGCTGGTGGACAAGGCCGGGGAGAGGACGGCCTGGAGCTCCCTAATTGGGATGCTGCCCCCGCGACCCGGACCCGGATAAGCGGAGGAAGACGACGACGACGAAGATTCGAGGAGTGGCCATCCTTATACACAGGAATGTACAATTCATAGAAACATCTGCCATAAAAGACAAACACAGTCGATATGTTATTGTAGCTGGGAAATTATTCAATATGCTGGTAGTGTTGGCAAATATATACACATCCAACTGGGATAATGTTACATTTTTTAAGGATTTGTTTTCACTACTACCTAATTTGGACACAAATAATCTGATTTTGGGGGGAGACCTGAACTGTGTCCTAGATTTAACTTTGGACCGCTCTAGCCCAACACTTAATGTGTTAAGTAAATCTGCTCAATGCGTTAATTCCTTTTGTAAAACATATGGTATATTTGATCCATGGAGATATGCAAATCCGACTGCCAGACAGTACTCCTTCTATTCCCCGCCACACCAAACTTATTCTAGGATTGATTATTTTTTGTTAGACAACAAATTGACCCCTATGGTAATGAATGTAGAATACCCTGGTATAGTATTATCTGACCATAGCCCGGTCACACTGAAACTTAAATTCCCTGATCATACACCACCTCAGAGGATGTGGTGCCTTAATAGTAGATTATTGGCTGATGAGGATTTTAAAGAATTGATTAATTCGCAAATAGTTTTTTTCCTGGATCTTAACGATACTTCTGATATAAGCAGTGGCACTTTATGGGAATCATTGAAAGCGTATATATGCGGACAAATCATTTCATACAGTGCTGGTGAAAGGAAAAGAAAAATGAAACGTACCACAGAATTAATGAAAGCAATAAAAGAAGTTGACCGGGTAAATTCTATGACTCCATTAGAGGAGCTGCATAGAAAAAGGATTCTGCTCCAGACTGAATATGATATCCTGACAAGTCAGCATGAGGAGGACTCATATCTTAGGTTAAGACAAGTTCTGTATGAGCATGGCGAGCGCGCTGGTAAACTCCTGAGCTACCAACTGAAACAATCAGCAACTGCTGGTAGGATACTAGAGATAGGAGATAATATGGGTAATAAAATTATAGATCAGATGGGTATTAATAATCAATTTAAATCTTTCTATGAGGACTTGTACACCTCAGAAATAAATGATAGGGACCGAGTGAAGGATTTTTTTGAAAACCTTGAAATATCACCACTAGAGGCAGCTGATAGAGATAGGTTGGAGGAACCCATATCGACCACGGAGATAGACAAAGCAATTCGGAGTATGAAGACAGGAAAAGCGCCGGGCCCTGATGGTTACCCAAGTGAGTTTTACAAAACATTTGCTCCCAAACTGATACCCTTGCTTTGCAGAGTATTTATGGAAGCTCTTGATAAAAAAGCTTTGCCCCAAACAATGTCGCAAGCTTTGATCTCTGTACTCCTTAAGAAGAATAAGGACCCACTTAAATGTGAGTCGTATCGCCCAGTAAGTTTACTTGGATGTGATTATAAAATACTGACTAAAGTACTGGCAGCTAGAATTGAGCTTATTATAAATAAGATAATACATCCTGATCAGACAGGGTTTGTTACAGGTAGACAACTCTCCAGCAATCTCCGCCGTCTGTTCAATGTAATATATACTGCTGAAGATAACAATGTACCAGAGATTGTGATATCCCTTGATGCCCACAAAGCCTTTGACCGAATAGAATATTACTATCTATTTATGGCTCTTGAAAGATTCGGCTTTGGTCCAACATTTTGCTCGTGGATTAAAATAATCTATTTGAGCCCCCAGGCTAGGGTGAGAACAAATAATATCATATCTGAACCCTTCTCTCTACTTTGGGGAATAAGACAGGGGGGCCCTTTGTCACCCCTGCTCTTTGATGTGGCAATTGAACCTCTTGCGATAAAGCTGAGACAGGCTGCTGAATTGGTGGGGATACAAAGGGGGATGCAAAATCATAGGCTATCCTTATATGCGGATGATCTCCTCCTCTTCCTGTCAAACCCTGACACTAGTATCCCGGTGGCACTTGGTATTATCAAGGATTTGGGGGGGGGGGTCGGGCTATAAGATTAATTTAGGCAAAAGTTTTCTTTTCCCCATTAATAAACGGGCGAGGAAACTTTCTTTCCAGGCCTATCCCTTGGCAATACATGAGGATAAATTCACATATTTAGGTGTTAATGTAACTAGTAAATATAAAGATTTACTGGACAATAACTTTAAGGTTACACTGGACAAAGCAAAATTAGATCTGGAAAGGTGGGCATCGCTCCCCTTATCATTAGCAGGGGAGATAAATTCTGTTAAAATGAATATAATGCCACGGTTCCTCTATTTATTTCAGACGATACCAATTTTCATTCCTAAATCATTTTTTTAAGGAATTGAACAAATGTACATCTACCTTTATCTGGAAAAAAAACAGTCCCCAGGATAAGAAGAGAGTTTCTGGAGAGACAGAAAGAAGAAGGAGGCCTGGCTCTGCCGAATTATATGCACTATTATTTTGCTGCTAATATACATAAGTTGTTATTTTGGGTCAAAGGGTTAGATGAGGATGAAACCCCAATATGGGTTCATATGGAAAGGTATGTCTCTAGCCCAGTGTCCCTGCGCTCCCTGGTCTGCGCTCCTCTACCCTTGAGCAAACATCTTTACACAAATAACCCGGTGATATCTAACTCTTTGAAAATTTGGACTCAATTCAGATTACATTTTGGAAATAGGAATGCCCTCCTAGCTGCTCCCATCTATGGAAATCACTTGTTTTCCCCAGCCCTCGGGGGTACAGCCTTTAGGGAATGGCACAGAGCTGGGGTGGAATGCGTCAAACATCTTTTTAAAAATGGTACTTTTATGTCTGCTGCTCAACTGGAAAAGGACTATGGAATCTCCTCCAAGACTACCTACTTCAGATATCTCCAGGTTCAGGACTATGTGAAAAAGTCATTCAGCCCCTCCCTCGAGCTTCCACAAAGTGGATGGATAGATGAGCTGATGGGCACAGATCTGACTGCTAAGGGGACAATCTCCACGTAATATGCAAGTATTCAGAATGTGGCTTCCCCCTCCCTGGACAAAGTAAGAAGGAAATGGGAGGAAGAATTGGGGCTGGACATTTCAGAGGTTGACTGGGAGGGGCAGTAGATCTAGTACACTCTGCTTCTGTATGTGTAAGACATGGATTGATACAGTTCAAGGTGTTACACAGACTCCACTTGTCAAAGGAGAAACTAGCAAAAATGTACCGGGGGTCCGATCCGACCTGCCCCAGATGTAAACAGGTGCCAGCCAATTTATGCCACATGTTTTGGTCTTGTCCCAGGCTGAAAGACTTTTGGGCTAACATCTTTAGAACGTTCTCACTCATTTACAGTGGGGCAAAAAAGTATTTAGTCAGCCACCGATTGTGCAAGTTCTCCCACTTAAAATGATGACAGAGGTCAGTAATTTACCTCATAGGTACACTTCAACTGTGAGAGACAGAATGTGAAAAAACATCCATGAATTCACATGGCAGGATTTTTAAAGAATTTATTTGTAAATCAGGGTGGAAAATAAGTATTTGGTCACTTCAAACAAGGAAAATCTCTGGCTCTCACAGACCTGTAACGTCTTCTTTAAGAAGCTTTTCTGTCCTCCACTCGTTACCTGTATTAATGGCACCTGTTTGAATACATTATCTGTATAAAAGACACCTGTCCACAGCCTCAAACAGTCAGACTCCAAACTCCACTATGGCCAAGACCAAAGAGCTTTCGAAGGACACCAGGAAAAGAATTGTAGACCTGCACCAGACTGGGAAGAGTGAATCTACAATAGGCAAGCAGCTTGGTGTGAAAAAAATCAACTGTGGGAGCAATTATCAGAAAATGGAAGACATACAAGACCACTGATAATCTCCCTCGATCTGGGGCTCCACGCAAGATCTCATCCCGTGGGATCAAAATGATCATGAGAACGGTGAGCAAGAATCCCAGAACCACACGGGGGGACCTGGTGAATGACCTGCAGAGAGCTGGGACCACAGTAACAAAGGTCACCATCAGTAACACACTACAACGGCAGGGAATCAAATCCTGCAGTGCCAGACGTGTTCCGCTGCTGAAGCCAGTGCATGTCCAGGCCCGTCTGAAGTTTACCAGAGAGCACATGGATGATTCAGCAGAGGATTGGGAGAATGTCATGTGGTCAGATGAAACCAAAGTAGAACTTTTTGGTATAAACTCAACTCGTCGTGTTTGGAGGAAGAAGAATACTGAGTTGCATCCCAAGAACACCATACCTACTGTGAAGCATGGGGGTGGGAACATCATGCTTTGGGGCTGTTTTTCTGCTAAGGGGACAGGACGACTGATCCGTGTTAAGGACAGAATGAATGGAGCCATGTATCGTGAGATTCTGAGTCAAAACCTCCTTCCATCAGTGAGAGCTTTGAAGATGAAACGTGGCTGGGTCTTCCAACACGACAATGATCCCAAACACACCGCCCGGGCAACAAAGGAGTGGCTCCGTAAGAAGCATTTGAAAGTCCTGGAGTGGCCTAGCCAGTCTCCAGACCTCAACCCCATAGAAAATCTGTGGAGGGAGTTGAAAGTCCGTGTTGCTCGGCGACAGCCCCAAAACATCACTGCTCTCGAGAAGATCTGCATGGAGGAACGGGCCAAAATACCAGCTACTGTGTGTGCAATCCTGGTAAAGACCTATAGTAATCATTTGACCTCTGTTATTGCCAACAAAGGTTATGTTACAAAGTATTGAGTAGAATTTTTGTCATTGACCAAATACTTATTTTCCACCCTGATTTACAAATAAATTCTTTAAAAATCCTGCCATGTGAATTCATGGATTTTTTTTCACATTCTGTCTCTCACAGTTGAAGTGTACCTATGATGAAAATTACTGACCTCTGTCATCATTTTAAGTGGGAGAACTTGCACAATCGGTGGCTGACTAAATACTTTTTTTGCCCCACTGTATAACGAAGACATAGAACCGATGCCTTTAACAGCCATCTTTGGTGTGGCACCGAGGGAAACTCGGCTAACAGCCTCTCAGAGGAAGGCAATAGCATTTACCTCATTGTTGGGCAGGAGACTGATTCTATTTAACTGGATAAAGGCAACACTGCCATCCCACAAACATTGGTTGGAAGAAGTGATGGCACACCTCAAATTAGAACTGTAAGGGATTTATCTCCTCACTAATAGTTATGTCTCTTGTTTCTGTTTACTCCTGTATTTCTGTGTGTTTTAGGTCAAATACGCTTGGTAATCTATAAATTACTTTAAGTTAAGTTGATCTATTGGTGTTCATCACTCCCTTCTTTCTGAGGTCATTTAAGTGTTGCCATGGAAGCGCGCCCATAGGCAGCCATGATCAGTTCCTGGTGTGCTTAATCAGCTCTACTGAGGGAGAAACTAACTGACTGAAGAGAAGGGGGGAGAGGAGGTTATCTTGTGTTTGTTTAAGTGTAGTTGTTCTTGGTTTTGTTCTTTTGAGTTAAGGTAGGAGGTAAATATGTAAATAGATTGTTTGACATATTTTGTTGAGATGTTGAGATGTACCTTATTGATTGCAGGATTTCAAGCTAATTGTTTCCCCTGCCCATGTCATAATGGCTGGTTCCAAGTTAGCTTTAAAAAGGGTGGATTCGGTACTGTTGTTGTTGATTGCTTGTTAAGGGGAATCCATGCCCCAATGTCATGGATTGTTTGCGTTCAAAGAAAAAGGATAAACAGTCAGAGCTCTGCAACATCCTGGACTCTTGTTTTTTCTTCTGTGGACAAACCGCTGGTAACAACCTGAGTGAGTGACAAGGCAGAGGCTCCGTCTGGGCCAAAACCTTACAAGAACATCTCAGATTTACTATTCAGGGCAACACCAACATTTTTTTAAGGTCTGGCAGCCTTTCATTTCTTATTTTGAAGATGAGTTTCCGTCTACTCCATAACTGGCAACTTCCCCCCCCCCTTTTTTTTGTCTGGGTATAGTTTTATCTTGCATTGTGTCATAGGACTTGAGTTCGAGCTTTTCTGTGTGAATGATATGCTTTTTGAAAAATCAATAAAAACACTTTGATTGTTATTATAAACACATACAGGAAACCAACACACACAGACCAATATCTTTTATGGACATCAGAACACCCCACCATACACAAAATGTCAGTAATCAGAACATTATATTACAGAGCAAACATGGTAACAGAAGAAAGAGACCGTAAACAAGAGGACAAACACATACAACACGCTTTAAAGACCTGCGGATACCCGACATGGGCAATAAACAAAGGTAAACAACAAACAACAACAAAGAAAAGAACAACCTAAGCAAAGAACCAGAAACCCAGAAAGACAAGAACCAAAACCAGTGATAACCCTACCATACATCAGAGGCATAACAGAACAAAACAGAGGGCTCAGTTTAATGACTCTGTGAAATATTGCGGTGGACTTTTAATCCTCCTAACAGGCACCATTCCTGAGACCCTACACTAGAAACTGTAATGAATAATAAAAATAATCTGCTGGAACCAGTGACGCGTGACCAGAAGTTTACCTCATTTCAAAATAATAGAACAAGCCAGTTAGCTTACAACAAGCATTGTAAACCTAGCATATCTGCTATACATGATTTTCGGAATACTGCTACCTGATTAGTTTGTGCTGATCAGAGCACGAGTGAGCTGACCTGGAGCTGACCCAAGGACAGTGACAACGGAATATATCTTTTGCTTGGTGATTTGATTTGGGCTTGGTCAGATGGATGCTGTGAAGTTCGAGTCTTGGCTAAAGGTATGGTTGATTAACACTGACTTTTCGTTATACTATGTTGGTTTTCTTTCTGTGATTCGGTCCGCGGCTGGCGGTAGCTTGGTTGGAACCGGTGTTCTGACTATGTCCTTCCTCGTCGACATCCTACTACAGATTTGTATTTTTTGAGAAATATCACCTATTTAAAATAAACCGTGCTTTAAAAGCGTGTTACTAGACTATAAGCAAGAGCGAAACTGTCAGAAAACGCTGCAGTAGTATAAATATACAGTGTTTATCGTATGGAAAAGACCATTTGTCATAATTCCGTGAATAACTGTGAACAATGGGAGAAATCTCTTGTTTACAGTATAATAACGATAATCTACAAGCCAGTTTCAAGCTAACTGTCATGTAAACATAAAACAAGCAGTAATATAACAACTTCCAGAGGTCCTTCAGGTGAACAGCCTGTGACGTAGTAATCAGTCTGGACATGCTCATTTCCCCAAGGATTTCCCCAATTTGCACAAACTGATGAAGGATGAGGAGCAAATTCCCTGTACGATTTGTCACTGGATATGATGCTGGCCGGTGACTAAGTCAGGGTGCTCAGTGGAGGGTGGGCATAGACCCCCACCTACAGAGCGCCCAGGAAGCTACAGTCGACCACCGCTCCTGGGGCAGAGGGCCCCTACAGAGGAAACACTGGATTAAAATTAGTAAAAATATAATAAAAGAGCTACTATAAATGACAAAAGTTAGAAAATAAAGTAATAAATCAAATCATATAGACAGTAAAATAATAATATTAAACAATAAAACTGCTAAAAATAATCATATACATGCAAAGCAAGTAATACAATATAATCATGTAAAACGAGGAATAAAACTGTAGTAAATATTTAGATAAAAGCTAACCTAAAAAGATGGGTCTTGAGCCTGGACTTAAAAACATGAACGTTCTCTGCGGCCCTGAGGTCCTCTGGCAGCACCTAGGTTCTTCACATGTTCAGAAGGATTAAAAGACAGAGATTGTAATTTCGGTAAAAGCTTCTCTCTCTGGGCCTCAGGACCAATAACTATAACTTCAGTTTTGTCCTGGTTGAGCTGGAGAAAGTTCTCTGCGATCCAGGATTCAATGTCTAAAATTAAAAAGTGCATCCATTGACCGAGAGTCATCAGGAGACACGGAGATGTACTATTGTGTATCATCAGCATAACTGTGAAAGTTAACCTCGTGTCTCCTGATGACTCAGCCAAGAGGGAGCATATAAAGATTAAAAAGCACTAAAATTGAACCCTGGGGCACACCACATGTAATCCCATGGACCCTAGAGAAGAAGAAGAAGAAGAAAAAGAAGAAAATATCATTTCTATAGCGCCTCTCAAGATAATGTAATGAAAGTAGCCGTGGGCAGCACGGGCAGAATATCTTGCCCTCCAGACAGAACCTGAAAACACCACCAGTAGGCAACGACTTATAAAAGACACGCTTTATTGCACACTCAATAAGATACAACGATAAAACACCATGGCCCAAGCCCTCTCTCCTAAAACCAACAGTCCAGCATGAGCCACACAAGCAGCGGTACTTGGCTGTCTCAGATATGGTGACCCCTCTCCCCGGGGTCTGAGCTTCCAAAGCCATCCAACGCCCCGGGGTGTAGCTTGCGAGGACGGCGGGTAAATCCACCACGTAAGTCCAACTGCCTGAGTCCGTAGCGGCAGATATTGGCGTGGTCTCGGCATCCACTATGCCCAGCCCTCGCTGCCTAAAGAAGGCGACAAGCCTTCCCTCCTAGCACTGGAACGCTGCATGCCTGTTTAACTGTCTTCGTCGCCGGCAGCCCTAACCTGCTGCGAACGACCCCACCCCCAAAGTCTGATGCCACAATGACAGGTCGACCACGCACACCTCTCAGCAGACCTGTCACCTTTTTATCCTCCCTGGCCTCGTTATGGATAACGAGGACCAGCTGGTGTCCAATCACCACACCCTCAGAGCCCGGCAGCTTCCGTCTTCTGTCCATCACAATAAAAATCACGAGACGCTTCACCAAAACAAAAAAAATGTTAAAATATAAAAAAGCATTTAGAAAATGTTTAAAAATATATTTAAAATGAGCAAAAATAGGCAATTGGGATTTAAAAGAAAAAATGTTAAGAAAGAGAGAGAGAGTGAACAGGAAAGAGGGAAACCAGTGGATCCTGAGGAAGGTGAAATAGGTGGGGAGAGCAGAATAAAGAGAGAGAGGTGAAGAAGGTCATACAAAAGCCAGCTTGAACAAGTGAGTCTTCAGCTGCTTTTTAAAGGAGACCACTGAGTCCACTGATCTCAGGCTCAGGGGGAGAGAGGTCCAGAGTCTGGGGGCCACAGCAGCAGATGATCTGTCACCTTTGACCTTTAGCCTGGTGCTGCACAACCAGTAGGCTTTGGTCACTGGACCTCAGGGACCTGCTGGAGGTGTAGGGACTAAGAAGATCACCAATGTAAGATGGTGCTTGTCCATGTAAGGCCCTATAGACCAGAACCAGGATCTTGAAATGAACCCTGAAGTTGACTGGCAGCCAGTGAAGCTGGAGGAGAAGCGGGGTGATGTGGGTGTGTTTGGAGGACTTGGTCAGAAGCCGAGCACAGGCGTTCTGAACCACCTGTAGACGGTTCAGGGAGGTTCTGCTCAGACACGTGAAAAGAGAGTTACAGTAGTCTAAGCGTGAGGAGATGAAGGTGTGGAGAACTGTCTCAAGTTCAGAGCGGGACAGAACGGGACTCAGCTTAGCAACGTTCCTGAGATGGAAGAAGGAAGAGCCAACAATAGAACTGACATGAGAATCCAGGGTGAGAGCTAGGTCAAAGGTCACGCCAAGATTCCTGACGGAAGGTTTGGTGTGGGAAGCAAGCTGACCAAGAGAGTCTCTGACTTTGGGAACCAGCTTGTCTGGGGCACAGATGAGGATCTCAGTCTTATCTTCATTCAGCTGAAGAAAGCTCCCACCATCCAGGCTTTGATAGTCTATCAAAACAAGAGGAACAGGTATCCAAACTCACCATGAAAGTCCTGTCTGTGAGGTAGGATGTGAACCATCTATGTACAGCACCAGAGAGGCCGATCTGCTTTAAACGAGTTAAAAGAATAGTGTGGTCTACTGTATCGAAGGCAGCACTTAGATCCAGTAGAACCAACACTGTCAACTTCTGTTTATCATAATTTACTCTAAAATCATTTAAAATCTTCAGAAGGGCCATCTCGGTGCTGTGGTTCAACCTAAAACCAGACTGAAATTTCTCTAGGACATTATTAGTGTTTATAAAATCATTTAGTTGATTTAAAACCAACTTTTCTAAAATTTTGCTTAAAAATGGTAAGTTGGATACCGGTCGATAATTGTTTAATTCATTAAAATCCAAATTGCTCTTCTTCAACAGGGGCCTCACCACCGCCCTTTTAAAGGCAGCAGGAAAGACCCCGTCTGAAGGGAGCAGTTCATCAGGGTTAAAATCTCATCACTAAAAGATCCATAAAATTGTTTAAAGAACGAAGTTGGAATTGGGTCCAGAACACATGTGGTGGGTCTCACTGAGGAGAAAACTTTATTAAGAGTCTCAGCTTCTACCAGGACAAAACTGTTCAGTGTTTCCTCTGGTATAGACACACATCCAGATTTATCTAAGACCTTATTACTTATGGAGGATAAAACATTCCGTCTGATGGTGTCTACCTTCCCTCTGAAGTGGGCTGCAAACTCCTCTCTGAGTGCATTTGAGGGGGTTTTCTGAAGTGAATTGGAGGTACGGTTTAAAATGTTGTTTATGGTGGAAAAAAAGTATTCTGGGATTGTGTTTATTGTCCAGAATGAGTTTGGAAAGGTATGCGTGTCTTGAATTTCTCACTGCGTTATTATATGATTTGAGAAGCTCTGTATATATTTGATGATTTATAGTTGTTTTGTTCTTTCTCCATCTCCGCTCTGCAACCCTGCAGTTTCTCTTTAGTTTCTTTAGATTTTCATTTCTCCACGGTGAAGCACGTTTTGAATATAGACTTTTTATTTTAAGTGGAGCAAGCTGGTCGAGAGCGGATTTCAGTCTACTGTTAAAATCATTGACAGTAAAATCACAAGAGTTAGTTACCGGAGTGGGAGAGATCTTTCTAAAAACTTCAAGAAAACCTGAAGCCACTTCAGGGGTGAGATGACGCTTCCTTACAGTTCTCATAGAGGGTTCCAGCTGGACAAAACTGGTGATGCTAATAAACACACAGTAGTGATCAGAGACAGCCAAATCAATAACAGAGGACACACTGGTGGACAGGCCATACATGATGACCAAGTCCAGGGTGTGTCCTCTGCTGTGAGTTGCCTGTGTGACATGTTGACTAAAATCCATATAACTCAGAATATTTAAAAACTCCTTTGAAAAAGGATCAGAAGGATTATATGTTCAGCTGGTCCCGCAGCGGCTGGGAGGATCCTGTAAAGTCACGGCTAGGGGCTGGCAGAGGAGGAAAATCCAACTCCAAGACGCCAAAACAGTTGGACAAGGACAGGCTAGGTGGGGGAGATCGGCGGCCGCCGTCCCGCGTACCCCCACCTTGGCCGGACCCAACCTTGACCCATGCACCCTGGAGCAAGGGAGTGGAGCTGAGGGGGGCTTTCGGCTTTGCCCCCTGCTGGAACCAGCGCTCCTCCTCCACCGCGAATGCTGTGCAGGCCCCCGGCACTCCGAGCCTGCTTGGAGAACCGGAGATGGAATTTGCTCCGGGCTGGCATGAGACGGCATCCGCCAGCTGAGCCCCATCAGTGGTGGCGAAGGTCCGAGAGAAAATGGTGTCCACGTCGCGCTCATGGTCCTGGATTTGGTGGAGCGTGGAGATCCTCCTCTCCAGCTCTACAACTTTCTGGCTCAGCCTCACACAGCCGACACACCCAGGGCTGCAGGTGAGAGGCATGAGGCAGGTGGAAGTAGACAGCAGGTAAAAACACACAGCCCTAACCCTAACCCTAACCCTATGGCCTTCCCATCATAGGCTTTTAGTTTCTCTCTCCCTTATGTGAAGGCAAGCCACACACTTCTAGGGGTTACTGAGCAAGATGCCCCTGCATCCACCAAAACATAGCAGTCACGCCCACCTATTTTAGCTTTAAGTTATCCAGATTTATCCTTTGGCACAGCCTGGGCCTTCATAGACAGAGAAGAGGAGGCGGGCATTTGGCCCTCTGTACACGCCCCCTCTAGTTTCCCTGAACATATGGGCAATCACTTCGTAGGTGACTATCACACCCACACTCCCAACAGCCTCCCTGTCCGCAGCGGCGGTCCCTAGTGGGCATATTTCTAACACTGGACTTCACACTCCCATTGGGATCAATGGACTAAGCACCAGGCACCACTGGTGCCGAAATGGCTCGTGCCACACTTTGCAAAGATTGTACCTCCTGCCTCAAACCCTCCACCAATCCAAGAAGAGCATCAACTCGCTCCTCTTTAACTACCTGCTCAGCAACCCTGCGCACTTTAGCGTCAACTAAGGAGTTGCCCTCCAATCCCCTAATAAGCTCCAGTTCTGCAGCCAAATTAATAGCACCTTCAAGTGTGTTGGGTTTGGCACTCTGCAAACTGACCCTCAGGTCCCCACAGCCCACATGTGTTATAAAATGACCCTTAGTCAAGAGATCTCGGGTTTCAGGGTCTGCTGATGGATAAGCTTTAAGAGCTAGACGCCGAAGCGCCAACCCAAACTCTCTGATATTTTCATTATGCAACCTCCTACGGGCGGCAAAAGTAGCTCTGTTCCAGTTTTCACTATCACATGGATTTAGACATTTACTCATAGCTGCTTTCAGTAAAGCATAATCCTTGTTTACAGCATCTGACAACCCACTATAAACTTCTCGAGCTCTGCCAGAGAAGAGCAAACACATACATGTTAGTCTTAGTGGCTTGTCCCAATTATTGACATCAGCTTCCATTTCAAATTATTCCCCCCATCAGCCCATTCACGCCCTGTGCCAGAAAAGCTTTCGGGCATGAAAATTGGCCAAGCTGATGTTGTTAGCTGACTAGCAGCCTGTACCGAGGGGGCAGGTAAGCAATTTTCAGGCTCTGACTTTTATAGTAGATCCCACTTCTGACACCAGTGTAATAATACTGCGGGTCCGCTATGGACAGAAGTCTTGTTCTTGTCATCCATCCATCCATGGACACTGAGTCAAGAGTCAAGATGGGTGAGTCCATTAATTTTAAAGAAAATAACGAAAGAAAATGCTCTTTTATATAGTGCCTCTCAAGATGAGAAACACGAGTCACTTCCCAAGAACAAACATTCAACATTGAATCCAAGATGGCTGCCGAGTAGGTGTGGTGAGATTGCTGAGCTTTCCTAATATATGAATATCAGCAAAATAAGACAACATCCACCTTTTCTAAGCTTGCTTTTTTGTGGCTTAAGTAATTAGAAACCTTTGGCTTAAACCATTTTTGAGCTAGATGAAGTATTGAACATTTATTCGATACATGAAGTGTTGGACATATTTTTTTCGGCACATGTTCCAACCAGCTGGGAATCTGACAATGCCATAAAGTTAACCATCCAAGGAAACTGTTTGGAACAACGATGTCTATGGAGAATCTGGTCCAAGATATGGAGGAGATAAAAAAGTCCTTGAATTTCATGTCACATGAGATAACTAAAGTGGCAAAACAGCAAAGCGGCCTACAGGAGGTATTGAAAGAAGTCAAGCAACTTAAGGCTTTAATACAAGAAAAGGACAAAAAAATTGAGCTGCTTGAACGGAGGGTTGACGAGTTGGAGCAACATTCAAGGTTGGATGATCTCTTGATATCAGGACTGGAAATACACCGTACCTATGCACAGGCCGCAGCCTGTGACAGGGGAAAAGACATTGAAATCACTGCTACTCATTCTCCAGGTTCTCCCTCACTTGAGGATCAGGTGATCAAATTTTTCAACAGCAAAGATATTGCAATATCCAGTAAAGACATTGTGGCTTGTCACTCATTGGCTCAAAAACATAGTAAAACATCAACCATTGTCATCAGGCTTGCCAGTAGAAAATGTAAAATGGAGGTGCTGAGGAATGCAAAAAAATTAAAGGGTACAAGTGTATATGTAAATGAGCATCTTACGAAAAGAAACTCAGAAATCGCAAGGCAAGCAAGGATCCTGAGAAAAGAAAAGAAGATCCATGACACTTGGACAAGAAACTGCAAAGTACTGATAAAGCTAAATGGTCCCCCGGAGCAGGCAAAAGTGATG
Source organism: Nothobranchius furzeri (assembly GCF_043380555.1). Lineage (NCBI taxonomy): Eukaryota > Metazoa > Chordata > Actinopteri > Cyprinodontiformes > Nothobranchiidae > Nothobranchius > Nothobranchius furzeri. The sequence continues at coordinate 31,525,701 of NC_091741.1, read as the reverse complement.
GTCATCAGAGATATTAAAGAACTTGATCAATACAAATGACATATGTCTGCTGTGGATCACCAAGGATGAATAAGAGGAAGACAACCAACTTCACGCATGGATGATACAACAAGAAGATATACGAAGAATCTGGATTATTCAACTCTCAATACAGTAAGAACAGAGACTGGTAATTCAAGTTATGAAAATTTACAATTGCAAAGGTTTGACTACACAGAATATAAACCACAGGATATGCAGGATGACATTGACCCAGATAACAATTTTTACACTAGAGTACAAAATCATTGTGAATACTATACTGAAGACCAGTTTGAACATAATGTCACTATAAAAGGTAAATTATCTGTTATACATTTCAATTGTAGAAGTCTAAATTCAAATTTTGTGAAGATTATGCAATGTTTGAAGCAATCAAATCATCCATTTACTGTAATAGCAATCTCTGAGACATGGCTCCAGGAAGGGAGGATATCTATGTTTCAAATTGAAGGATATAATATGTTTTCCACAAGTAGAGATTGCAAAAAAGGTGGGGGTGTGGCTTTGTATATTGATAAAAACTTTCAAAGTAGATTGGTGGGTGATATGACATTAGTTATGGATAACATTATGGAGTGTGTATCTGTGGAAATACAAATAGAAAAGTCTAAGAATGTGTTAGTCAGTTGTATGTATAGGAAACCAGGATCTTGTGTTGAAATGTTTAAAGAAAAAATAGTTGATATGTGTGATGATATAATCAACAGAAAAATGTGTTTTGTCTGTGGGGATTTTAACATTGACCTGTTGAATCCTCAAATGCAAAATGCAAATACAGAGTTTATTAATTCCATGTTTAGTTTGGGACTGTATCCACTAATAACTCGGCCAACTCGAACTACAAGAACTAGTGCGACACTGATCGACAATATTTTTACAAATATTCTTGAATATGATGTGTTAAGTGGTCTTGTAATTACCGATATGTCTGATCATTTACCGGTTTTCACAGTCGTACAAAGGACAACTGTAACTACTCAAAGTGAATCTGTGGTTGTTACAAGGCTAAAAAATCAAGAAGCAGTAAATTCATTTAAAACTGACTTAATGGAACAAAATTGGGAGGAGGTTTATGTGGAAGATGTAAATATGGCTTATGGAAAATTTTTAAATATTATAACTTCTCTTTATGAAAAAAACTGCCCTTTGCTTTATAAGGCGGATAAGAATAAATATGCTGAAGAGCCGTGGATAACTACGGGGATTCAGAAGGCTTGCAGGAAAAAAATAAGCTGTATAAAGACTTTTTAAAGAAAAGAACGGAGGAAGCAGAACAGAATTACAAGATATACAAGAATAAATTAATAAGTATTATGAGATCTAGTAAAAGAAATTATTATAGCAAATTATTGGAAGGAAATAAATCTAACATTAAAAATACGTGGCGCATATTAAATGATGTAATAAAAAAGGGTAGTGGAACCAATAGTCTTCCAAATATTTTTCTAACAAAAGACAAACAAGAAATTTATCAGTCTAAAGAAATAGCAAATGAATTCAATAAGTATTTTACCGAAATTGGGCCAGATTTGGCAAAGGATATATCAAATACTAAATTAGATGCTGATGCTGTGAGTAAAATAACAAATTTAGACAAAACCATATTTATTCAAGGCACAAATGAAAATGAAGTTATAACAGTTGTTAAAACATTTAAAAGTAAAAAGTCAGCAGATTTACATGGATTTGATATGTCGGTTGTAAAAGAAATTATTGAGATTATAGCCAAACCACTTACACATATTTGTAACCAGTCTCTCCAATCAGGAAGATTTCCTGAAAGGATGAAGGTTGCAAAAGTCATTCCTATCTATAAGGCTGGAGACAAACATGACTTTTCTAATTATAGACCAATTTCTATTTTATCTCAGTTCTCCAAAATACTAGAAACAATATTTCATAAAAGATTGTATGACTTTATTGAGCATCATGATATTCTTTCTGAACAGCAATATGGTTTTAGACGTGATCGGACAACTTCTCTGGCAATTGTTGATCTAGTGGAGAAAATATCTAATGCAATTGACAACAAACAATATGCTGTTGGGGTCTTCTTAGACCTGACCAAAGCTTTTGATACTGTTAATCATAACTTATTAATAAAAAAAATTGTGTAGATATGGCATCAGGGGTGTGGCCTATGACTGGATTAAGAGTTATTTAGAGAACAGACTCCAATATGTCCACATTAACAACACTGATTCACAGCTACTGACAGTGACCACCGGTATCCCACAGGGGTCAGTGTTGGGTCCCTTGTTGTTTATTCTTTATATTAATGACATATGTTTAGTTTCTAAAACATTGCATTTCATACTATTTGCAGATGATACTAATGTTCTAAGTTTTGGGAAAGATTTAATAACATTAATGGACAAGGTTGAGAAAGAATTAAATGCATTAAAGTGTTGGTTTAACTTAAATAAATTAACTTTAAATTTAAATAAAACAAAATTTATCATATTTACTAATAGAGCAATTACAGTGGATACACATCTCAAAATAAATAATACAGAAATTGAAAGAGCGAATGAAATAAAATTTCTTGGCGTAACCATAGAAAAAAGTTAAGTTGGAAACCGCATATTGACTCAATTAAAGCAAAGTTATCGAAATCATTAGCAGTTCTCTATAAAGTTAAAGAATTTTTAGATGAAAAAGCTTTATATCTTTTGTATTGTTCCTTATTTCTGCCTTATTTCATGTATTGTGTTGAAGTGTGGGGAAATACCTACGAAACCCACTTAAAGCCTTTGTTTATAATTCAAAAGAGAGCAATCCGACTTGTTAATAAAGCAGCTCGTAGAGAGCATACACATTTACTTTTTATTCATTTAAAAGTATTAAAGCTAAGAGAATTAGTTACATTAAGAACTGCACAGTTTATGTATAAAGTGATGTATAATTTGATGCCTAAACAAATTCAGGATCTGTTCCAGATCAGAGAGAGTGTTTATGATCTCAGAGGGTATAAAATGTTCAGAAAGCCTAAAGTAAGAACTAAAATGAAACAACTTTGTATTTCTTGTGTTGGGGTTGATGTGTGGAATAAATTAGACCAGGAGCAAAAAGATTGTTCAACAATGGTAAAGTTTAAGGGTTTGTTTAAATCAAATGTGATTAAATATTATGAATCAAGTCAATGAAAAAATGCATAAAACATTAAAGGTCTTTTTTTTTTTTTTATGAAGCTAGAATGGGGATTTGAATATATTCCCATACATTTCAAACATGATGTAAAAATTATGGAATCGGTACGCTATTCTAAAATTTTGTTTAAGTTCAAAGGGTTTGGGGGGCTGGGCTTATAAGCTTATGCTTCTGCCCGCGCCCATTCTTAGCTTTGTGTAAGTTGTGTGTTTGCTTGTAAACCTGCAAATGTTTCTTTGTTATATTATATTGTACTATTGATTTTAATTTCTCATTAATTTCTCATTAATTAATTTCTCATTAAACATTTGAAATACAAAAAAAAGTGACAGTGTGACGTAGATCTTTAAGGCCTTTCTAATCCTGGAGTTTCACCATCTATTTTCTATCACAAGCTAATGCAAGAGACAGGTGTAGGAGACTATTTTTATGTTCAGCGTGCTTGAACACTCAGTGACCCATGAGATTCAGAAATAATCACTAAAAATGTTTTTTCAGTGATCCACGCCTTTAATCATATTTGCCTAATAGCCTTTTAAGTTTCTGTAAAAAGACAAAAAGATTTAACTGTTGATAACTGGCCTGGGTTAGCACTGGGGGTCAGTCACTAACGTAATCTGACTCAGTTGGAGCTAATTTGTCTGCATGATGATCTCAGTGATGATGACAAGTTAGGAGCATTGCTACTTTTTTCTGCCAGCTCTGTGGATGGACGATCATCGTTCTGAGTGTCTCTTTTAGCAGCTTTGGGAGTCTAAACTGTCCCTCACAGGAGACTTGAAGCACTTCCTAGGTGGAAACAAAGCAGACCCGGTGGTTGTTGACACTGGTTTTGCTGTGTGTGTTTGTTCAGTTTCAATTCAGTTCAGTTCAAAGATTATTAATCCCAGAGGGAAATTAGAGAATTTCACTGTCACTTTTGTCTGCTAATTTTTTATTAATTAATTTATTTTGCCTGTTGGAGAAGTCTTTACAGTGGGTTAACCGCAGCGTTTCACACAGTGGTTAATAGTCAAACCGGTTAATCTTTACAACCCTACATGGCAGGGGATAGTTTTGTCATCCCACCCTGGGTGAGAGGTTCCAAGGGGTTGTGCCACGGTCTGCTGATTTGTCAAAGTGATGCCCCCTGCTTCTCTTTGGTTCCTCCATGCCACCTGCTGGGTCGGACCCCGTCATCTATTGGGTTGAGCCCTGATGGGATGTTGTGCTTTAGGATGAAGGAAGAAAGGAAGGACCAGATGTTTAAAACACTTAAAGCACCATTAAAAGTTTATAGGGCAGACATTCGGTTTCCCAATAAGTGGGCAATAGAAACTGTTTAATTTCAAATGAGCAAACTTCTGTGTCCCAATCCTTGAAAACAAGAACGGCAGCAGCCACCTGATAGAAAGCACAGAATGCCACTCGCTATTGGCAAGACTTCTGCCAGCTCAGCCGGTGGCCATCCCTGTTTCGACAATGATCCACCATACTAACCTGGCAATGGTCCTCTGCTGCTCCTTCCAAAACTTCCATCGGGACAGACATTTCTCATTTCCCTATTATGAGGCAGATTGCCTGTAAAATTTAAGCGAGTAGTGGAAGCTCAGGGTGGCTTTTTATAATTTTCCCAGCCCAAATTTTAAGGTACTGGCACTCAGCTGAGACTTTGAAAATGTCCCTGTGTTACTGGTGATCTTAAAAGGACATTTAACATTTTCCCCATGGTACTGGTCACCTGAGGAGCCACTGGAGGACCACAACACCCCAAGTCCAGATTTTGGCCCAAGTCTGGTTCCTCAGAAGCGGCACAGCAGATTACAGAACCAGCCTGGATTACTGCACTCCCTCGTTTATGCCCACAATAAAGCCCTACGGGCGGGGCTGCAGTGTTTTGCACATTCCACCTTTCAATGAGCTTGATGACTTTGAAATTTTGAGAAAACTAGTCTCCATAACCCCAAAATGTGAGGTTCTGTGTGTGTGTGTGTGTGTGTGGTTCCTCACCTCTTCTCCTCAGGTGTGACAGGCAGGCTGCACCAGGTGCCATCGATCAGAGGCAATTAAGGTGGAGCACTTAAAGCTGGCCGGAGGAGGAAAGCAGATGCCAGATGATTAAGCCACACAGCTTGCCGTCCCGACCTTCTGAGTTCCTAGGATCTCCCAGCGTCTTCCCTGAACCGTGGTGTCTGCTTCACCCAGTGCTCCTCCTGGCTGCGGTGCTTCAGCCTTTTCTTCCATGCCCTGTTGGATTCTCCTCTTCTCCACCTGCCTGTCCACCCTCGAGCCTCCAGCAAAATCTCAACCTCAGCCTGCCACACTCCCACACTGGACCTCACCTCCTCTCCAAACACTCCTCGCCACGCAGACCAGTAAGCTCACCCCCTTCAATTCTATTATCAGAACAGTCTCCTTGCTCCTCGACTCACCTTCTGTTTCCCCTTCAGAACCGCCTCTGCGAACCCGTCCAGAGTTCCTCCACCATTCTGAGAACCCGCTGAACTTTTCAATAAAACTGTTAAACTTTCTCCTGTGTCCGGGTGTGTTCGCTCCAGAGTCTCCTAGAGAATCATGACAGAATCATCTGGCCAATCAGACTCTGCGGCACACCTGCGCACTGCTCTGTCCGAACAAGGCATCCTGTTGGGCCGACACGAAACGGCTCTCCAGAACATGTCTCAGCAACAGGATACGTTACTCCAAGGAATGAATCATCTCACTAAACTCTTTCATGATCTGAGTTCTAGGCTCCCCTCATCTGATCCACAATCATCCGCACCAGTCCCGGTCCACCGTGATCCTTCAGCATCGTCCGGTTTCCGTGATGCGGTTTCTCCGACTCCTAATCCGTTCTCTGGCGAGTTGGGTAAGGCAAAAGGCTTTCTATTGCAATGGTACTTAGCTTTTGACTGCAGTCCCCACTCTTTTCAGACAGATGAGAGTAAAATTTCATATGTCATCTCCAAGGACGTAATTTTCACTTTAGAAGTAGGGGGGGGGGGGGGGGGATCTTGACAGTATGCTCTGATGGGAAACCGGCTTCAACACAAACGGTTGTTTTCCGCTTGGTCCTAGAGCTCAACCAGTGTCAATTTAATATAGCATACTATTGTTTTTGGATGGTAAAAATTGCAGGGGTCAAAACTTGACTTTGGAAAAAGTGGGGGGGACATGTCCCCCCTGTCCCCCCCAAAAATTACGTCCATGGTCATCTCCCTCCTTAATGACAAGGCTCTGCTTTGGGCCCAGGCTACTCTTGGCTCCGACAGTCTTTCAGATCACTCATTTGACTATTTTCTCGAACAATTTAAGCAGACTTTCTGCCCAAAAATTAGCGAGGAACAAGCCACCAAGAGATTATGGAATCTAAGACAGGGTAATAGATCAGTAGCTGAGATGACAGTCGATTTCCGCATTTTGGCTGCGGAATCAGGTTGGAACGGTCCCGCGCTGAAAGGGGCGTTTCAACATGCGCTTAATGAGAATCTAAAAGACGAGTTGGCCAGCAGAGACGAGCCCGACTCCTTGGATGAATTAATCAATCTCGCTATAAGGATCGACAACCGTCTTAGAGAGCGAGCAAAACTTAGAGGTCCGGGTCCCCGATTCCCTGCTCCGCGTCGGGTTTAACTAACTGCATCGCCGTCTCCTCTCGGGGTTTCGGCTCCGCCCCTTGTGTCCAGCGCACCACCAAACTTGCCTCCCTCTGAGCCCATGCAGATCGGCCGTGCTCGGCTTTCTCCGGCGGAGAGGCAGCGCCGTATGGAAGCTCGTTGCTGCCTATACTGCGGTTCCCCTGACCATTTCATTGCAGCCTGCCAGCTCCGCCCAAAAGAGTTTGCTCGTCAGTAAAAGTGGGGGTACTGACGGGCAACCTAAATAAAAGTAATCTTCGCCTCACGCTTTCCGCCACCATCCAAATTAATTGTCTTCAGGTCCAAACTAGCGCCCTCATAGATTCTGGTTCAGAGCAAAATTTAATTAGTGCTGGTTTTGTTCAACAACATTGCATTCCCATCCTAGAGCTCGATCATCCGGTGCAGGTTTCTGCATTAGATGGTTGTTCTCTTACTACCATCACCCATCAGACTGAAACAGTTAACCTAGTGGTTTCTAGTAACAACTGTGAAAAAATTTAATTTTTAGTTTTCCCAGTCAATGATTCACCTGTAGTTTTAGGTTACCCCTGGTTGTCCCAGCACAACCCCTCCATCAATTGGTCCCAGGTCCGTGTGGAATCTCGGAGCCCTACCTGCATTCGCGAATGCCTCCATTCTGCCGTTCCCAGTCAGGTTTCCTCCATCCCAGAACATTCTGAGCCCACTGATCTCACTAACGTCCCCACAGAATACCATGATCTTCACAGGGTTTTTAGTAAGGAGCGTGCCCTATCCCTTCCGCCTCATCGACCCTATGACTTTTCCATAGACCTTCTCCCAGGTGCCCCTCTTCCCTCCGGTCGTCTGTTTAGCCTCTCAAAACAAGAACGTGAGACTATGGAGGAATACATTAACGATTCATTAAAAGCAGGCATCATCCGACACTCCACTTCCCCCATGGGAGCAGGCTTTTTCTTCGTGGGGGAAAAAAGATGGAACCCTGAGGCCCTGCATTGACTATCGTGTCCTGAACAACATCACCATAAAGAACAGGTACTCCCTCCCTTTAATTGCTTCTGCTTTCGAGCCTGTCCAGGAAGCTCTATTTTTTACCAAGCTTGATCTCAGGAACGCTTACCATTTGGTCCGGATCAAGGAAGGGGATGAGTGGAAAACAACGTTTAAAACACACATTGGACATTTTGAGTACCTGGTCATGCCCTTCGGCCTTTGCAACGCCCCAGCAATATTCCAAAATCTGATAAATGATGTACTCCGGGATTTTTTGAATGTCTTTGTTTTTGTCTATCTGGACGACATTCTAATCTTCTCCAAATCATTCTCAGACCACCAGGTCCACGTCCGCCAAGTCCTACAACACCTCCTGGAAAACAACCTCTTTGTGAAAGCTGAGAAATGTGAGTTTCACACACGTTCCATCACTTTCCTTGGTTACGTCCTCGGGGGTGGGCAGGTGAAGACGGATCCGGAAAAGATCAAGGCAGTCAAGGATTGGCCTATTCCAGAGTCGAGAAAACAACTGCAGCGATTTTTGGGTTTTGCTAATTTTTATAGGCGGTTCATTCGCAATTTCAGCATTCTGGCAGCCCCATTAACTGCTCTCACCTCCACTAAGCAGATTTTCCTTTGGACCAAAGACGCAGACCAGGCTTTTCTGTCCCTTAAGCAGAAATTTGTTGATGCTCCCATTCTGGTTACACCTGACAGCAAGGCCCAGTTCATTCTGGAGGTGGATGCCTCCAACACTGACGTGGGGGCAGTCTTGTCTCAACGATCATCTGCTGATCAGAAGCTCCACCCCTGTGCCTTCTACTCCAAGCGTTTCACCCCCACTGAAGGCCGGTATGACATAGGGGATCGAGAGCTTCTGGCCATCAAGCTTTCCTTTGAGGAGTGGAGACAATGGCTCGAAGGTACCGAGTTACCAGTAATCGTTTAGACTGACCACAAAAATTTGTCATATCTACAATCGGCCAAGCGTCTAAATCCCCGACAGTTTCGTTGGTCACTGTTCTTCTCCCGTTTTAATTTTGTTATCACTTACAGGCCAGGCACCCGAAATGTCAAGCCAGACGCTCTATCACGCCAGTTTTCACCCGACGATCCCTCTGAAGCCCCAGAACCCATCTTACCAGCCACATGTCTGGTGGGCAGCCTCACCTGGGACATTGAGAGGCAGATCCACAAGGCCCAGGAGACTGAACCAGACCCGGGTGGGGGTCCCCCTAACCGACTCTATGTCCCCACAAGTGTCCGGTCCCAGGTCATCCGGTGGTCGCACTGCTCCAGGTTCTCCTGCCACCCAGGGGTGAGTCGTACCATAGCCTTTGTTCGCCGTTACTTCTGGTGGCCTGGCCTGAATAAGGATGTCATGAGCTATGTTACTGCCTGCACTACTTGCATTCGCAGTAAGAACTCTCACCGTCTACCTGCTGGGCTCCTGCAGCCTCTTCCAGTTCCAGCCCGACCATGGTCCCACATCGCGCTGGATTTTGTAACAGGTCTCCCCATCTCCAAAGGCAAGTCAGTCGTCCTCACTATAGTAGATCGTTTTTCTAAGGCATGTCACCTGGTCCCGCTGTCCAAACTACCCTCAGCTGCTACTACCGCTCAATTTTTGTTTCTCCACGTGGTCCGACTACATGGCATCCCACCTGAGATCCTTTCAGACCGCGGACCCCAATTCATCGCCAAAGTGTGGAAGGACTTCTGTCGCTCCATTGGGGCTGAACCCTGTTTGTCTTCTGGCTTTCATCCCAAGACGAACGGCCAATGTGAGAGGCTCAACCAGGAAGTCGAGGACACCCTCCGTTGCCTCTGTGCCGATAATCCTACATCATGGAGCCTCCACCTTCCTTGGGTTGAGTACTCTCACAATACTCACGTCTCTGCCGCCTCAGGTCTGTCTCCATTTGAGGCCTCACTCGGGTATCAACCACCTCTCCTTCCTGGCACCTTCCCCGATTCCATCACTCCCTCAGTCCGTTCTCACATGATGGCCTGCATACGAGTTTGGAACCATACTCGGTCCGCCCTGCAGCGAACCTCAGCCCAAAACAAGAGGTATGCTGACCGGCGTCGCATTTCATCCCCTGCATACTTCGTTGGTCAGGAGGTCTGGCTGTCATCCCAGCATTTCCCGCTCAAGGGCGCTCCCAGGAAATTGTCTCCCCGGTTTCTGGGCCCTTTCCCTATTGCTGCTATCATCAGTCCTTCAGCTGTCCGTCTGAGACTCCCTAGCCACCTTCGTGTTCACCCAGTTTTTCATGTTTCCCAGATCAGACCAGTATCCTCAAGCCCCCTGTTCCCTCCTGCCGGTCCCCCTCCGCCCGCCCGGGTTGTTGATGGCCATCCCGCCTTCTCTGTGTCCCGGATCCTGGACGTCGGACCTCGGGGACGTGGTCGCCAAAACTTGGTCGACTGGCTGGGTTATGGTCCTGAGGAACGCTCCTGGGTTCCTCGTTCTGCTATCCTGGATCCGTCCCTCATCCGTGATTTTGAGCGGTCTGTTGCCTCGACCTCTTGGGGTCGGCCGCCAGGTGGCGTCCGTTGGGGGGGGGGGGGGGGGGGTACTGTGAGGTTCTGTGTGTGTGTGTGTGTGTGTGTGTGTGTGGTTCCTCACCTCTTCTCCTCAGGTGTGACAGGCAGGCCGCACCAGGTGCCATCGATCAGAGGCAATTAAGGTGGAGCACTTAAAGCTGGCCGGAGGAGGAAAGCAGATGCCAGATGATTAAGCCACACAGCTTGCCGCCCCGACTTTCTGAGTTCCCAGGATCTCCCGGCGTCTTCCCTGAACCGTGGTGTCTGCTTCACTCAGTACTCCTCCTGGCTGCAGTGCTTCAGCCTTTTCATCCATGCCCTGTTGGATCCTCCTATTCTCCACCTGCCTGTCCACCCTCGAGCCTCCAGCAAAATCTCAACCTCAGCCTGCCACACTCCCACACTGGACCTCACCTCCTCTCCAAACACTCCTCGCCACGCAGACCAGTAAGCTCACCCCCTTCAATTCTATTATCAGAACAGTCTCCTTGCTCCTCGACTCACCTTCTGTTTCCCCTTCAGAACCGCCTCTGCGAACCCGTCCAGAGTTCCTCCACCATTCTGAGAACCCGCTGAACTTTTCAATAAAACTGTTAAACTTTCTCCTGTGTCCGGGTGTGTTCGCTCCAGAGTCTCCTAGAGAATCATGACAGAAAAAGCCTGCCCAAGCCTAGGGATGGGTACCTTTGAATCGATCCGGTACTAATTCCCGGTACCTACGAATCGATACTGGTACTTAACGGTACCAATTTGATACTTTTGAGTGTTTAATATTTTAATTCTCTTTTATAATTAGATATATATTTTTTTCAATTTATAACCATATTTGATAAATATCACGATAAATAACATACACCTGTTTGTATTTTAACATCGTCCTTGTAGTTTTATAAGCTGATAATTAAACTGAAGCAAACATCTTTGCTGTGAACTAAATTTACTGTGTATCTTCATTCATTTTACCGTCTTTTTTCAATTGATTTTTCCTACTGGGAAGTTAGAATTTCCGAGGAGAAAGCGAACCCACCATTAGCTGATAACAATGGTGGCATAGGAAGCTAACTGTCATGTTCCTGGGAATGTGTTTAACCCACAACACGAAGAATCATCACATGAAAGGGTGGAAAGTTAAAAACAATGATTTATTGCAGGAATCTAACAAAAAGTGTCCCTGGAATAGTCCCAGATTAGCTGGAGCCAGAGAGAGTCCAAAGTTCTGCAGGTGGAGGAGGTCGAGGAGGGCAGGTGGGGTGAAGGAGTGAGTCCAGGAGAGGGAGCCAGGCGGGGTGGCAGAGGATAAGAGGAGAGGCGAACTGTGAAGTCCAGGTAGGTTATGGTTCTTTCCAGGTGAGTAATCCAGTACTGGTTCCGCTTCTCGGATGGAGGGTCAGATCCAACAAACCCAGAGCGTCAGGGAAGGTTGTCCAGGAATCCTGGAGAGAAATACAAACTTGAGTCCAAAAAGATCCAACACAAGAATCCAGGAATTATCCAAAAATTTCCAATAACTGTAACGGCAAATTATCAGAGTAGAAACCAAGCATTATCCTAGAACGAGAGGCCAGATACTACCGTGAGTAGCTAATCATCCAGCGAAGTGCAGTAGTGCCCTCTCCTCTTACCCCGGCTTTCCACGGGAGCCGTCAGCAGCACGTCATAGCTGCTGATAGGAACTGCTGTGGTCAACAGAACCTTTTCTACTGGAGCCGTCAGCAGCGCGAGTCGGCCGTGTCTCAGGAGCAGCATGTCGCGGCCCTTACGCGCCGGTTCTATTTTCTACGCTCGACGCCTCTGAAACGGGTCAAGTTCGACATTTTTGGGGAAGGAAAGACAGGAAATCGGACGCGGAAATGGAGAGAAGCTCCCGAGATTTTCAGAATAAAGAACGTACTGCTTTCTGTTTGCTTTACTTTTAAAAAACGTTACTAACTGTGCGTCCCCGTGAGAAGTTAACACCTAGCTAGCGGTCTCCTTTGTTTTTCAGGTCCGTATTGGCGATTATAACACGGACAGAACATAAAACACAAACCATGTTGCAGTTTTCTCCTGCTTGTTGTTGTGTTTACTGACGAAGTCACTCGTGAGACTTCATGCTCTGTCGGTGACAGCTGCTCCCCTGCTGCTTCGCGTCTCGTGGGAAGGGCCAAGCAGCAGCTTACGCGAGCAAGACGTGCTGCTGCAGTAACGTGCTGCTGACGGCTCCCGTGGAAACCCGGGGTTAAATAGAGCTCTGTTGCAGATGACCTGAGGAGCTGCAGCTGCCGCTGATTACTAATGCCCCGCAGCTGGTGGAGTCCCTCTCCTGAAATATAGAACTCAAAGATGTTATAGAGATGGAGGAGTACTCACCCCACCACACAACAGCTAACATATCAAGCTACGTTATCTTAAACAGTTTATTTAACTGCTGGAGCAGATTAAAACAATGGTGCCTCACACTTAAATCGTTGTCACTGGTTTCATCTTCACCCAATCACCCGTCGCATTTAGTAAAGTGAAGCCAAACTTTAGAGCGCGTTCATGTTCTTCCAGTCGGAAATTCGGAGTTCAGAGGAGAAAGCGAACGCACCATTAGTGGAACGGAAGCTAACATATCAAGCTAACATTATCTTTCATTTTATTTACCTACCGGAGCAGATTAAGATGAGGATGTCTCACTTAGATCAATCAATCAATCAAATGTATTTCTAAAGCGCTTTTCAAACAAAGTGTGATTCAAAGTGCTTTACAAAATGACCCCAGATTCCCATAACAGGTTAAAAACACAAACAGACATATGCAAGCACACGCACACACACACACAGACTCACACACACACGCACACACACACAAGTAAAAATTATATTAGGCTGAGTCCAGATGAGCCAAGTATGGTAACGCAAGGAAACGCCATCAGAGGAGCCGTCTGCCCCGGCAGCATCAGGTCTTCCACACTAAGTCAGGGCGCTCAGTGGAGGGGGAGCATAGACCCCCACCTATAGAGCACCCAGGAAGCTACAGTCGACCACCGCTCCCGGGGCAGAGGGCCCCTACAGAGGAAACACTGGATTAAAATGAGTAAAAATGTAATAAAAGAGCTAATATAAATGACAAAGTTAGAAAATAAGTAATAAATAAAATCATATAAACAGTAAAATAATTTAAATAATAAAACTGTGCTAAAATATAATCATATAGAACATGCAAAGCAAGTAATAAAATATAATCATGTAAAACGAGAAATAAAACTGTAGTAAATATTTAGATAAAAGCTAACCTAAAAAGACGGGACTTGAGTCTTGACTTAAAAACATGAACGTTCTCTGCGGCCCTGAGGTCCTCTGGCAGCTCGTTCCAGAGGCGAGGGCCATAACACTGGAAGGACGCCTCGCCGTGAGTTTGTGTCCTGACTTTAGGGATGATCAGGAGACGCCTGCCAGAGGAGCGCAGAGGCCGCGAGGGTTTATACAGTAAAAGCAGTTCTGAGAGATAAGAAGGCCCAAGACCGTTAAGACACTTAAAAACCATTAGAAGAACCTTAAAATTGATCCTGAAACATACGGGGAGCCAATGCAATGATTCTAAAACCGGTGTCATGTTGTCATCATCACCCAGTTACCCATCACATTTAGTGAAGTGGACCCAAGCGTTAGCGTGCGTTCTTTCTACCATGCTGCTCTGTTTACAACTCGCTCGCAGCGACCGATGACTTAATGCTTTTGCGCATGCGCAGCTGTCTAGGCAAGTTCTTGTTGTGAAGGACGGGTACCGAAACGAGGCACCGTTTCAAATGAAGTGAATCGGTGCTCAGTCAGTACTATGGAATTCGGTCAGTACCTTAAAAAGTACCGAATTCGGTACCCATCCCTACCCAAGCCGAGTCCTTGTTTCAGGGAAATCCATTTGAATCCGGATGTAAGGGGGGCCTGGGAACACTCCCACACCCCAGTCAGACTTTGTTAAAAGCCATAAACAGTAAGGTTAACATGAAACATTGTATTGACATAAAACACCTGGTTAAAACTTATGCTAAAAGTTTCACCAAAACAGAAGGTGTTTAAAACCCAAGTCAATAAAATTGTATCAAACCAAGTTAACCTTAAACAAAGAGGGAAATTGTTAAGTAAAAACTGATATTATTATTATTGAATTGATATTAATGTCTTGACTGCTAAAACATCTGGTGCCTTATTAACAATGTTTAAACACAGCTTCATCCTGTTGATGGTCTCCTCCAGTCCCCACAGGAAGGACTGATCTTGCCCTCTGGTTTATCAGTAACACTCCCATGAGAGAAGTCTAGAAACTGCTTTGTTGATTTAGTGTATGCACCTGGAGCTGCGACTCCCTTCGCTAGCAACATCCAGCCTGAAGGTCTACGTAATAGTTTAAGGAATGTGATTTGTGTGTGTGTCTTCAACATTGTGTGTGTTTTCAATAAATGCTGTTGGAGGGCTTTGGTGTGAGGAGAGCGATCTGAATTCATGCTTGGTGTGTATTGATTTTCCTCTCCACTTTGCAAAGTCTAAATTGATCGTTTATAATTGGTATTGGTAGTGAGTGATTGATTACTATAACCCCCTGTTCATTAAACTTTATCTAAGGTAATCCTGGATTGATAAAATTACCTAACAGAAATACCCTCACCAAGACTGTTAAATCAGTCTGCAAAGATCCGTGGGGATCATCTCAGAGTTTTAGCTTTAAAAACTCATCAATCTCAGTTTAAACCATTACAGTTAAAATTTGTCACAAAACACAATGGGTTTAAAGCAAAGCAAGGCCTGGAGGAGTTTTCTTTCTTTCTTTCTTTCTCTTTGTTTCTTTCTCTCTTTCTTTCTTTCTTTCTTTCTCTATCTTTCTCTATCTTTCTTTCTCTTTGTTTCTTTCTCTCTTTCTTTCTTTCTTTCTTTCTTTCTTTCTTTCTCTATCTTTCTTTCTCTCTTTCTTTCTTTCTTTCTTTCTTTGTTTCTTTATTTGTTTCTTTCTTTCTCTTTTTCTTTCTTTCTTTCTTTCTTTCTTTCTCTATCTTTCTTTCTCTTTGTTTCTTTCTCTCTTTCTCTCTTTCTTTCTTTCTTTCTCTATCTTTCTTTCTTTCTTTCTTTCTTTCTTTCTCTATCTTTCTTTCTCTCTTTCTTTCTTTCTTTGTTTCTTTATTTGTTTCTTTCTTTCTCTCTTTCTTTCTTTCTTTCTTTCTTTCTTTCTTTCTTTCTTTCTTTATCTTTCTTTCTTTCTTTCTTTCTTTCTTTCTCTATCTTTCTTTCTCTCTTTCTTTCTTTCTTTGTTTCTTTATTTGTTTCTTTCTTTCTCTCTTTCTTTCTTTCTTTCTTTCTTTCTTTATCTCTCTTTCTTTCTTTCTTTCTTTCTCTTTCTTTCTTTCTCTCTTTCTTTTTTTCTCTCTTTCTTTCTTTCTTTCTTTCTTTCTTTGTTTCTTTATTTGTTTCTTTCTTTCTCTCTTTCTTTCTTTCTTTCTTTCTTTCTTTCTTTCTTTCTTTCTTTCTCTTTCTTTCTTTCTCTCTTTCTTTTTTTCTCTCTTTCTTTCTTTCTTTCTCTCTTTCTTTCTTTCTTTCTTTCTTTGTTTCTTTCTTTGTTTCTTTCTTTCTTTCTCATTCTCTCTCTCTTTCTTTCTTCGATTGGTTCATTACAGAGATCCTTCCTCAAAGGCATAGACAGAAGAGTATACGCCACGCCGATTGCTTCTGTGTATCATAGTTGCATTTTTGTGGTCTACTTTTATAAACTGTATGGTTAACAGGATGTTTTAGCTAAGGCTTTAGTTCTGTGGAGATCTGGAGCTCTCAAACTGTGGTAGAGTGCCGTTCATAAACCTGTTCACACGCCAGAATGAGAGCTCACTTTATTATTCATCAGGCAAAAATGAGTGCAAGTTTGGTTTATATTCACACACACAAAGAAAAAACCCCAATAAGTTCACGAATGATCGTTCAATGAACATGTTCAAGTACATGACCACCGTGTTGTATTTATAAACTTTTCCCTTCTCAGACGTACCTTGGTTTGGTGCAGGTTCTGTTTTTGTTTCCTTTTGTTCGTTTGTTTTTTGTTCTGTTAAACCTTTAAGATAGGACTGCTGCTATTGGATATTTTATTGAACCTTCTGATTAATTGAATATTCCATTTGACAATATCTCAAGTGAAACGAGACCGTGGTCTGCTGCTAAAAATATGAAATAAAACAACAAAATTATGAGGCTGAAATGTCAGTCTCTTGTTATAAAAGGCACAATAGGTAGCCTAAGTCTCCTCCTTTTCTGGTGAGCTCATGGGTCCCCATAAGAACAACAAAAAAGAAAGCAAGTCAGTGGGGCTAATAGTTATTTTCTAACCCTCTTTCCCTAGCGCCCTGGATCACACATATGGTGTGTATTTGATATAGCGCCTTCTAGAGTCCTGGAACCCCCCAAGGCGCTTTACAACACAATCAGTCATTCACCCATTCACACACACATTCACACACTAGTGGGGATGAGCTATGATGTAGCCACAGCTGCCCTGGGGCGCACTGACTGAGGCGAGGCTGCCGAGCACAGGCGCCACCGGTCCCTCTGACCACCACCAGCAGGCAACGTGGGTTAAGTGTCTTGCCCAAGGGCACAACGACAGCGACAGACTGAGTGGGACTCGAACCTGCAACCTTCCGATTACGGGGCGAGCATTTAACTCCTGTGCCACCGTCGCCCCACGTATGCCCCCATATGTTGAAAAGTAATGTTTCGACCACGCCAGTGACATACTTTGAGATTTATCAGCTTGTAAAAGTTTAATGTTAGTATGACTACAACTACTTAGGTTCCTATAATATTTATTAAATAAGTGTTGTGTAGTTCCTACTTTCCCATGTGATATTTATAGTTAGATATTTTATGAAACAAAGAACTACATTTCAGTAACATTTTAGGTTTGTATTAATAACAATTATCTTAATCAAAAGAACATATAAATTGGACTGGCAGACTGGAGCGGTGGTCCCCTTATTTAAAAGGGGGGACCGTAGGGCGTGTTCCAACTACAGTGGGATCACACTCCTGAGCCTTCCTGGTAAGGTCTATTCAGGGGTTTTGGAGGGGAGGGTCCGTCGGATTGTCGAACCTCAGATTCAAGAGGAGCAATGTGGTTTTCGTCCTGGCCGTGGAACACTGGACCAGCTTTATACCCTTAGGGGGATCTTGAAAGGCCCGTGGGAATTCCCCCAACCAATCTACATGTGTTTTGTGGATTTAGAGAAGGTTGTTAACCGCGTCCACCCGGTGGGTCCTGTGGGGGTCCTCTGGGAGTATGGAGTACCAGGCGTTTTGGTGGCCTAAGCATCAGGTTTCTGCTCTTTGCACATGGTGTGGTCCTGTTGGCTTAATTAGACAGTTTTCTCCAGTTTTCGCTGGAGGAGTTCACAGCTGAGTGGGAAGCAGCTGGAATGAGAATCAGCTCCTTTAAATCCGAGATCATGGTCGTATATCGAAAAAGGGTAGAATGCCTTCTCCAAGTCAGGGATGAGGTCCTGCCTCAAGTGGAGGAGTTAAAGTATCTTGGCGTCTTGTTCATGAGTGAGGGACAAATGGAGCGTGAGATCGATTGGTGGATTGGTGCTGCCTCTGCAGTGATGCAGACTCTGGAACTCTCTCCCCCAAAGCCTGAGATCAGTGGACTCAGTGGTCTCCTTTAAAAAGCAGCTATAAACTCACTTTTCCAAGCTAGCTCTTTGCTTGACCTTCATCACCACCCTCTCCTTATTCTGCTCTTACAACGCCTTTCCCAGGATCCACTGATTTCCTTCTCTCCTATTCATTTTCTCTCTCCCTTTCCTTACATATTTTTATAACAATTTTAATTTTTTCTCATTTTAAACATATGTTTAGCTCATTCACTGCCAGCCGTTTCCTGATTGCTAAAGCCCTTCGCTGCCAGCGTTTCTCGCCGTTTTTACTGTTTTTTAAGAGTCACAGAACGTTGCGCTCTAGGATGATGTCGACGCCAGAACAACCAAAACAAAGCGGAGACTCGCCTCTTACATCGGGAAGAATCCGCACGTTTTGAGCATTATCCGTTCTTTCATAATCCGTTGTTGAATTGTGATCGGCAGAAGCTTTTTCGGTTCGCGCCTCACTTTTTTTACAGCAGCGGCCCAAAACGATCTCCTAACACATGGATTTTCTGCTTCCTGATCACGTGACCTGTGACGTACGCGGATGAAGATCGGCTTTAGAGTTGAGATGTTTGTTCTCACGGTGCGGGGGCTCGTTCCGATGCCCACACAGTAAAACATGCAAATGATGACTTTAGTCGTCATTGGCAGTGAACGGTTGGATTTAAAATGACGACTTAAGTCGTCAATGACGTGAATGAGTTAATCATTTTTTGAAATCTTTTTTGTACTTTAATTTTTATTTTGATTTTGTGAAGCACCTCGAGATTTTTGTCTTGAGAGGCACTAAATAAAATATTGTTTTCTTTTTTTCTTTCTAACCAGCTAATTAGCCTAGTGGTAGAGCGTTTGCCATGGGACTGGGAGATCGAGGTTTGATTCCCGGTTGGGTCATACCAAAGACTTTAATAAAATGGGACCCAATCCCTCCCTGCTTGACATTCAGCTTTAAGGGGTTGGATTGAGGGGTTAAACCACCAAATATTTCTCGAGCACAGCCACTGCCAGCTCTCCGCTCCCCTCCATGGGGATGCATTTCACCAGTATGTGATGATGAGTATGGAACTTAAACTAAGTATGGTCGGTAAATGAGTCCCCTGGTGTTTTCCTGAACAATGCTTTTTTTTCCGACCATGATTCAGTAAAGCGAACATGCTGTGAATTTCTGATAACTGAGCAATGTTTTTTTGGTGGGTTTCAGGTAGAGGTGGAGGTCTACAGGAGGGACTCTAAAAAGCTGCCAGGTCTTGGTGACCCAGACATTGACTGGGAGGAGAGTGTCTACCTGAACCTGATCCTACAGAAGGTAAAGACCTACAACTGATTTCAGATTGGATTGGAACTTGGTCTTAGTTAGGAATATATTCCCCAGTACCAGCATTGGTTATTGGCGGAGGTGGAAAGAGTACTACAGTTTTCTACTTAAGTACGAGTACCAAAACTTTGATTATTTTTACTCAAGTATAAGTAATGCACTTGCCTAAATTTTTACTCAACAGTAAAAAGTACCGTAAATAAAATGTACTCAGTGTAAAAGTTACTTAGTAACATTTTTGTCAGCGTAAAGATGGCTAGATCCAAGTAGTGCAAAATACCAATGCTGCCAGCTCACAACACACTCACACACACACACACACACACACACGCACGCAGCAACACACAGCTGCATTGTAGAATTATTCAAATGACTAATTTAAATACACTGAACAGCTTTTGTAATAATTTAATCTCTTATTCTTGAGTTCAATAAAGAAACAGGCTAAATCAGGGGTGTCAAACTCAAACTCACACGGGGCTGAAATGAAACTCTGGGACGAAGTCGAGGGCCAAACTTAATATTTTTGGAAAAAGTGACGGAAAATTTGCACATTTTCTTTATCAACATGTATGCAATTTTGAACCTTTTAATGAGGAAACAAACATATTTCTGCATTAACACTGAATGTGGAATAACCAAATTACACACAAGCAAGTCAGTTTTAAATAAAAGGCATCAGTGGTATTCATTACTTGTGGTATAATCAGCATTTTATAAATCTATTCAGGATTTATGTTTTCTTGATTATTCATTTTTCTTATTTTTTATTCTCCTTTTTCTCCTGTAATACGTGTCATCGCTGCTGTGACGTCTAGCTTTCCCCACTGAGGAACAATAAAGGGATTTTCTATTCTATTCATCTATCTGCAGCCTTTCCACTTCCTGTTTACTGTAGGTTAAATCTTTTCTCACGGGCCAACAACAACATAAAAATATCATTTTATCTTAAATGAAAATGCAACATCTCACCTGTTAACTTTCATGTTTTGGAGCAGAAAAAGAGCATAAAACCAACATATTTAAAGCTCAGTTTGCTCCACTGGTTTACTGTGATGCTCACCTGTTCCAGCCAGATACCTGCATCATGGGGTTGATCTGAGCTGAGGAGGAGACTCCTGTTGTTTTGTTCATCTTCATCATAATAATGACAACATTAGATGACAACAGGTGCTCACATAGGTTTGTGCTGATGAACATGTCTGAGCAGCTTGACCACGTTGTTGTGTGTCGGGGAGGAAACACAACCACAGCAACCACAGAAGAAGGAAGAGCCAACAAGAGAACTGACATGAGAAGAAGAAAATATCATTTCTATTGCGCCTCTCAAGATAAAAATCCCGAGGCGTGTCACAAAAACAAAAAATGTAAAAATATAAAAAAGC